>NC_090856.1:5640000-5940000 GCF_024217435.2 Syngnathus scovelli
TTGGTTGCATCCACACACTCTTACATGACGCACAATGAGTCAGAGTCTAAAATTAGCATCTCCTTTCCAAGGACTGATTTAATTGAAGATGTTGCATGGGATAGGTTAACAGCATAGTTAGCACAGCTTGATGGAGCACAAAGAGGGAGAGAACATTCATTCGGCAGCAGGTCAAACGATGAACGTTGCTCAGCTCCGAGGAGACCGACATTTAAGAGTCGGCATTACTGCAACACCCACCCGGTCGGTGTGTGTTCTCAACTTGAAGTAAAAAAAAAATCAAATAAAAATTACAAATATCGTTGCAGTCAAACGTTATGGTTTGATTCGAATGTTTGTTTCACCATCTTTGTTGCTTTGCCATTAAACTGAAGAAAAAAAAAATCATTTTCTAGCATACTAAGCATCGTCAGTGCAAAGAAGTCCAGAAGACCGAAAAAAAGTTTTGAAGTGATTGGCCGGTTGGTGTTGTGCTATGCTATGTATCAGGAGATGCTAGCAGCTGGTTGAGCGGACAGAAGGCGCTAGCTGAAACTAGCTAGTAATTAGTTTCTGTAGTGACGCGTAGTAGCAATGCAAGGAGTAAGTTTCCAGAACTAAATGTTTAAAGGTAGCCAATTGGAGACCGTCTTGGCAGATGACAATTAGCATTTAGCTTCGATAAGCGTGTATTGTAGCAAAATTGGATTTGCTGCAATTCCCAAAAAATAGAGTCTCATTATGCTAAAGGGTTACTGAAAACAAAATTTGAGTCTTGCAAGTAGTAATGGAAAATTGATGATTGGATGGACTTCAGGGGCATTGTACCTTGGTGATGATCATTTTTTCCGGTGCATAATTGAAGCACAAATCCATCTAAACAGTAGGAGTGATCAATTTTGCCAATATGCTGGTGAGGAAGAAAAGGAGGTAAAGTGGGTCAGGCAGGAGCTTCAGTGGGGGTTAGGATGAAGGGATGCCATGGTCTGTAGAAATATTATTGATGCAACCCCCGAAGAATCCCCCCCTCCTCACCCTTTTGACCAGCAATTACACCTCTCCAAATGATGATCCATACCAGCAGAGTAGGCTTGACCGGGGATTGGGGATGGATTGAACTCTGTCTCCTCCTCTCCCATCTCTTTCTCCCGCACCGGCCGTCTCTCGCCCCCGTGTTCGCCGATGGAGACGGATGGCACGGGGCCACTGGCCTCGGCCCCTGCAGATTGATTATTGATCAGCGGGACAGTGATGGATTGAGGGCTGAAGAGGGCTGTGGGTGGAGGCAGAGGAGCAGAAGTGAGAGGATTTTAAGGAATTGATGTTGTAAAAGTGGGCTTGAATGATGACACTGTGGCGACAGGAGGTGGGCGCCGCTAAACTGTCACCTCAAGAGGGAGCTATTGACCTAAGCGCTACAATTAGAGCTAAGTCGTTTGGCATTTCAGACTTGAGGTAAAAACACATTTTACGCAAATATTTGATATAATAAATATGATCAATGAATATTTCATTCGGACCGTAAACAGTTGAAGTAGGTGTCACTGTTTAAAAAGTCCTTTTATCGTTGTCTGCTTATCAACGGTGAGGTATTTGTGAGGTAGACGTTTGCTGTGTTTTGTGTTGAATAAAGATGCCAGGGAAGATGGCTATCTACCGTTCAGCAATATCAGCTAGGCCCTGGAGAATCACTGCTTTTCTGCAGCCAAGAGGTTAAACTGCAATCTCCACCCTTTTTTTTTAAATTTTATTTTAGAGCCCACTCTAGTTTGTTTGTTGCTTTTACTGCTCATCTTCTTTGTGTGCGTGTTTACTCCCTTTGCACTCCAATGCGTGAATATCAGCGCGCATGATAAAGGAACAGAAGGAGCCCGTTGGCTGCTATGCATGAGTGTGCTGGAAGCAGATACTGCAGGAAATAAATGACATGCAGGCGGCTTCCCAGCACAGAGCGTACGCTGGGCGCCATCCCTGCCTGTGTGTCCTACCAAAGTCATTAGTTAGCCATAATGATTGTATTCTGCTTTTCAGTTAATTATCATCAACAATTTGTTATGAAGACGCCGTGAGTTCATTTCGACTCCCCTCTCGGGATGCTTCCGTATGTTGCCAGATATACAGTATAATTGACACACCTCAACCCCCCTAGGCAGAGTGGGGGGTAGTGTCCCAAAGGGGAGGGGGGGAGGGCATCCTCAGTGGATCTCAAAGAGTGGGAGGACGGAAAATCTGTAAAGTTTGCTGTTGCACAAGTTAGTACCAACCTAAAGCCGGATAAAAAGACTGAACGATACAAAACTAGTGATTATTATTTTAAGTGGAAAAAAAAAATCAGGTCATTCAGAGGTATTTTATGTTTAAATGATTTTCTAGGGTCGCCTTTTTTTTTGTTGCTTTTTTTTTGTGCAAGGAATGTTAGCATGTTAAAATTCATATTGCGTTTTCTTTTATTGGTCAAACTTTCAAAAAATTATAAAAAAAATATATAAAAAATGATGTGCTAGGAAAAAAAATAGGGACCTCTTTTAAATGCGTGTCAAAAATATTTTTAGGAACACGAAACCATGTGTGATTAAAATTTGCTCTTCCCCACTATAATTATTCAATGCACATGCCCCATACAACCAGCTCAACTAGCTTTTGACTCCTTGCAATTCCAGCCCTTAAAACAATTAACAAGACATGCTTCCATGAGCAGCATGACATCCTACACATGACCAATTTATCATTGCCACCTAGAAAAATGCAACCACACATTAACATTTGTGAAGTATTTTCACCAGAGCAGGCACATCAATGAAGATGCATAAACATACAAATATATGCAGACAAATAAGTTTGCTGGCCGACAGAGAAAAAGTTCCACAAGCCTCTGATCACAGCTGGGGGTGTGTGTTGCTTCTCACCGCACTCCATGATGGATGGAGGGAAATTGTGCAAATTAGCTCAAGAGAAGAAGAGGATGAGCAGAATAGAAGTACAAAGTAAGCGTGAAACATGCTCAAGGTCTCCTGATCTTTCAAAGAGGGCGGCCAGCTGGGCGTTGACTTAGCTTACACACACGTGCACACTTTGAAAATTGCTGCAGACTTTTTCTTTTTAAATAAACGGTGGGCTCATTTGAATCAAAGTAATTCAGGAATACAGTAAAGTCATCTCCATTGCAGGTTCAATGTTTTGTGCTACCATTATTTAGCAGATTTTATAAGTCAACTGGAAATTTTCGTGTGTCATCCTATTATCATGGGACGCCAAGCCCTAAACAATTGCAGTGAAGACATTTTATCGCAGAGACAAGTCATTCTGACTTTGTTTGGTTATTTGCTCGAAAAGGCCTGTGTGAGCCACAGTCAGCATTTTTTCGAATTTTCGAGTCCGAGCACAAACCAGTTTGCGGATGTTTTTAATCATAGGTCACCGTGAAAGGACACACGAACAGTGTCTTCCGTTAGCAAAGGAAGTTAGCATTCATAAATTTCCACAACATTCTGCGAGGTATCTGCACCTTCAAGGAAGCCAGATTGAAGACTTTTTAAAAGATCTTTTTAAAGCCACATCCATCAAATTTATCATCCGTTACGAGTGGGTGATGTGGGCTCAAGCCAGCTATCCATTTTCTTTACTGCTGATTCCTGTTTCTGGTCGACTTTTGGAAAAAGGCAGACTATGCTTTGGACTGGACACTCAGTCAAACTTCTATTCTATTCTATTCTATTCTATTCTATTCTATTCTATTCTATTCTATTCTATTCTATTGACCAAAATCAACATTATCTTTAAAAAAAAATATATATATTTTTTGGTTATTTTTCCAACTAGTTTTGACTTGGTAGCTTAGCATAAATATATTAATTTATTCAATTGAACCCAAAAAATGTCTTTCCGCTCATTTCACTTTCCCTGAGGGTAAAACACAAAACTCTAATTACCAAACAATTTATGTCACTAAGATGACAAAAAGATCTTTATTTTTAAGATCTGCCGTACTTTCAAATTGGTGGATTAAGAAATCCCAATGGAAAACTTTGGAAGAATCCACAGGCACCATGCTGTGTATACGTGCTGTTAGTTTGTAATGTGGAAAATGGAGTGCAGTGGAGGGTTGTTGTAGCCTCCAGTGTCAGGGAATATTACAAGCATCTTATAAAGAACCTTGACTTATGCAACACATTTAAAAAAAAAAAAAAGGGAGATACCATGTGTCAAGTGCTGTCTGGTGCTGCAGAAAATAGGGTGGAGGGGGGTAAATATCTATAGAAAGTATTCCAGGAGATCAAATTTTACATACAACGGCTGTTGCTGATACGTCTCCTTTAAGTCCTTTGCAGGCGTTTGAAAATACTACGCTGTAAGGCTGCTGTGTTGGAATGTGTTTGTGTGTACAGGCACAAGTTTTCACTTTTTGACGTGCACGATGGTAGGAAATGGGAAGGAATTCTCAGGAATACAAATTCAGATCATTTTCATCTTATGTGTGCATCCATTTGTCAGAGCAAAACAGGATTATGTCGCAACTTTGTTTTCTTATGAACTATGTAAATTTGTATCGTTCATAATTCTGTTAGACCTCAGAAAAAGTAGGTATTATTATTATTAAATATGATTATTTTTATTACTATTTCTTTTGGATTCAGATTTTCAGTTTAGATTCAGAGCATGCCGAAATAAATCCTGAGTGAGGTGGATTAAATTAGTAGGTGCGACAAAAAATGCTAACATGCCTGTTAGCTTGGGACGCGGCTAAGAGGGGTTGAATGGAAGGTGACGGCGCTAAATGAGATGCTTGATTTTGTCAAAGAGAAAAGCAATCAAGAGCTTTCCAAGAGACTCGAAGGGGTAAAACTGAATTAGGAATAATGTATATAAGGGATTTCCTAATGCTATGCTGTTTAATACGGGTTAAATCCTCCAACTTCTCGTAAAAACTTCAACAATTTCGCAGTCCAGTAATCTTCCAATTTTAATAACCTTAAGCTTCTCTAGCTCCATAAATCTGACGTTGGAACGCCTTGCCTACCCAACCTCTCCCGCCCCACTGCCTCCCCCTTATTCCGAGCCCTGCGCATTTTATCTCCATAATAGCACAAAGCGGCGCAAGCTGCCTCCGTGGGCGAGATAAGGGAAATTCCTGCCCGTATTTTAATAGCTTCGCTCAGCTATCTGTTCCTAGCAACTCAGGAGCTGCCAGCCAGCGTGCTCACCTTGGACGCAGAACCCGGAGGAGATTCCTACAGAAATGCGTGACTGTGAGATGTGAGAGCATGTGGATGTGTGTGATGCACTATGGGCATTTTGGTGGCTCAGTTGGTGTTGGAATGTCTACTAGTGTGAGTGTGTAAATAAATTCGTACCTACAGAATGTACTATATAGTCGGTTTGCCAGATGGTAGGATAACAGGCGGGTCATTTAACTGCTTAACAATTCCTCAGGCAGCCATAAGGAGATCTGTTAAAGCTGCATACCTTCAGAGAATAGTCGAGGAAGACAAACTAGGAAGACACCATTCATCAACAGCAATCAATACATACATAGCGGGCATCAGGACAGAAGATTAGTAAGTGTCAAAGCCACCGGCGGAATGGGACAAAGACTAACTGAGGGCAAAAACAGGCCTTACAAGTCAAATAGGACCTCATGAGTGTTCACGAAGAAATCGGTTCAAGATCTTCAATCAAAAGTGGCTTCAGTGTGAACACTCGCAGCATGCATGTGGAACAACCAATCACAACTCACAAGTTTTCTAAAGCTGAGCCGTGATTGGTTGTGACCCGCCCTGGCAACTGTGATGTCATTTTCGGTCGACAGCAAAAGGCAAAATGGCCGCCCCCTGAGATTGGATAAAGATAAGGGAATTTTGCTGCTTAACTCATATTCCACATCACCGATATGAATCAGAATGACGTTTTTAGACTAGTGGGGGCACATGCAACATTATTATTATTAAGACTGAGATAAAAAAAATGGGGTTGACTTCCTCTTTAAGGATTTTGGATCGTAACTACTGAACAGGTTTAACATATACAATTGTCAGCCCTGAGTTTTTTCTGTGCAGATTGGGTTGGAAAAAATCATCATCACATCAAGAACCACATCACATCATTGGTCAGTATTTTAGACACACATGAATATCGTGTTTTTTTATTTTAGTGGTGGGCAAATAATCAAATTCGGCCTATCAACATCATGTGTAAACAGAGAAAAAGTAAGACTCCCCTGGTTTTATATACTATTTGAATTTATCTCCCAAATATAAACTGAAAACAGCATGTAGCACAGAATACTTCAGAAGCAAGCCAAATGTTACCAGTTGTAAGATGGTTCTGTCCTTGAGGCAACAGCTAATTATGCAAGCATTGCCTGGGGCTCCCTTCAGGTGAGCGTTGCTATGGAAGAGGATGGTGGAGTTTTCCTGGAATACACTTCAGCATAAACAAAAGCTTGTGAAAATGCAAAGCATAATGACCATCTAAGGCGGGGGTGTTAAATTCATTTTTTTCGCGGGCCGCATTGTAGTCAGAGCTTCTTTCGGATGGCCATTATGACTGTCAACCCAAATAAATGTATGAGCACCTCATGTTAAATACAGTAAAAGCTACAAAACAAACTGACAAATAACTCGTTTTCAAATCAGATGAGTAAAAACTGGTCAAATATTTAAAAAAATAATAATAATAAAAGTGAAGACAATTTGCAATTCTAGTAATGACACACAAATTTGATGCACAATTTGTCTTCGCGGGCCACATAAAACGATGTGGCGGGCCGTATCTGGCCCCCGGGCCTTGAGTTTGACGCCTGTGATCTAAGGCAATCACGTGCTCATTAATCATTATTTTCTTTTTTAAATCTTCGTTGGACAGCCCTTCATTTTTATTACATGTATAGTCATATTTTAAAATTTCATTCAGCAGTATACAGATCCATACAAACTGAAAATACCACTGAGATAAAAATAAAGTTATAGATCGACTATAAAGAGAGATTGTCTTCCAGTAAGCGTCACTGGTGCACTGACAGGAAATGGATCCCTGGGTGTCCTCAATGTGCCTGTTTATTGTCTTTGATGGAGCACCCAGGAATAAAACATATGATGGGTCAAGGACAGCAACGTGAGCGTGTCCTTTTTTTGAGGTCCTATGGGCTGAGCCAGAGAGAGCCAAACACTATTTTGTCCCAGCAGAATCAGCCAGTAATGGCATTATTGCCTTCAGGGTCCATTTACAGTAAAACCAGCACCTGTCTTGAAGTCCAGGAACGTGATTCAATTTAATCCCATGCACTTAGAAATTAATGGAATCATCAGAGACAAATTGTCTTTTATATTTTAGGCATCGCAGCTGATGCTATTATCTGGAGTGGCCGAATAAAGGCCATGTTCAAGGAGACTTTGGGCAATGGCTGACTTCAAGTCAATTTACTTTTAAGCTTTAACACTACGAATGGTGCATTAGATTATTGGTTCAGATAAAGTTCATCAATACAATTTAAAGACTTTGTCCTCATATGTAAGACTATTCTAGATTCCATGATAGTAAATTTTATTTACTTGTCTTGTGCTAATCAATATTTCACAGGTAAAAAATATAGATAATTTGCGAGCCAGAAATTAGCTCAACGCACAATAGCCCACATGTTCTAATGACTCTTAATCCAATTGAGCCAATATATGTTCTGGAGTGTTAGCATGTCCTTTCAGAAAATTATCTTGACTACGTAATATGAAAATAAAGCGCAACAAAAAGGGAAACTAGGCAGGATTACATCACACCAAGATGCGTGGGCTGCTGCTTTTCGATAGGCGGCTTTCCAAGGAGCCAGGGTGACAGAGTGTGGCGCTCGCACACTACGGTGACACTCTGGCACGACTCGAGATGTGGCGGGATCAGCGACACAGCGGGACTCTTTGTGTCCGCGTACAAAACAACCACTTAGCAGTCGAGGTAATTTGTTATGCGTTTTTCCACAAACGGCCTTTTCCGCCACCACTCATGCTTTCCTCGTCACTAATATTTTTGGTCCCCGCTACACTTTGATGTGTTTGCCCAGTTCTTGATGGCAAATTGGAGGGAGATGCGGAGAAGCAGAAGCTGAAGCAACAAACACAGATTTAGTGTCTGTTGGGAAGCCAGACGGATTCATCTCTTGAAAGGGAACGGAAAGCTTGTATTGGAGGATTGATCAAACTGAAAAGTGGGAGAGAAAGAAAGAAAAGGGGGAAATGGAAGCTGGGGAGGGATTAAATGGTGACATTCTGCTGCTGTCAGTTCCTAAAATACACATTGTGTTCCGCTTTGTTTCTGGTTTGGCGGTTTTTGTCCAAAAGTTTCGCTGTGTGCTACTTTCCAGGACATCTGTCGAGACACGGTTGTACGGCAAAGCGAGTCGAGCGACTTCACCGACTCGAGAGAACGCTGAAAAGATGCGTTTGAAACGCGCATAACGATAAGATGATCCCGGTGGGTGCCGGCCCAGTCTTTGGCCAAACTGTTGATTGGACCCGAGCTTTCTAATCTTCTTTGCCGCCAGCTATTCAGAACTCCTCCAAAAAATCCTCAAGCACCATCACTAACATCTGTTCACCGAATTCATACCCTGCTTCAATCCTGTCTTGGATTTTCTCAGTATAGATTCGTCAGACTTTGTTTTCAAGTACTGCTGGTAACTACTCAACGACATTGGGAACAGACGTTTTCTCGCAAATTGCCTCTAAAGCAGGGGTGTCCAAGTCCAGTCCTCGAGGGCCGCATTCCTCCATGTTTTCCAAGTTTCCCTCGTTAAACACACCTGATTCAATGATCAGGATCCTGCAGAACGTGAGGATGAACTGATCATTTGAATCGGGGGTGTTTAACGAGGGAAACTTGGAAAACATGGAGGAATGCGGCCCTCGAGGACTGGACTTGGACACCCCTGCCTTACACTGAGTGCCAAAAGTCCCAATGATTGTGAGCAGCAGGGGGGGCCCCATTTCAACCCCTTACACTGAGTGCCAAGCAGGGAAGAAATGGGTACCATTGTTATAGTCACTGGTATGACTCGGCAGGGGTTTGAACCCACCACCTCCCAATCTCAGGGCGGACACTCTCCTCTTAGGCCACTGAGCTGGTAACCACTTATATCGTAGTATAACACTTATAGTCGTTTTTAAACGTGTATATACACGCCTAAATATTGTTATCCAATATATCTACTGCAATTTCACATTAGATTGCTGGTTTGAAATTTGCTTTTAATATTATTATTTTTAATAAACATTTATGTTAAAACTTGTCTGGTGTTTTCTTCCCTTGTTTCTTTATTCGCCAATTAGAACATAAAAATCAGCTTACTCATGCTTTATATGACAATATGTGTAGGTACACCAAGGTTTAAAAAAAAAATCGAACCAAGTTCTTACCGAACAAGAGCTCGAGTCACTAACCAGTCGGCTATGTCGGCCGGCAGTCTGTAATTGCTTGCACTGTTTTGTACTAGTGATGTGCATTCCAGTTCTCAAGTGAACTGAATCTTTAGAATCGGTTCACTCAAAATATTTGTTCAAAAGAATCGTTCACCAAATCGTTCGCTACACTTTATTTATTTATTTTATTATTTTTTTTACCTCGTGTAGTGTACCAAAATATCCCATAATTATCTGCCTAAATAATTGTGACTAATTTAAAACTATTCTACGTGTTAATACCTACAAAATAACATATTCTAACCGGAGATTGCATTGACCTAATTTTCACATGGTCCTCGTTTACATTTTGCATTTGACACTGACAGCTGTCAAGTGCCACGTTAGGGCTCTTCTTGTGTAAGTTTTATTTGTTATGGGTTTTCTTTTGTAAGTTTAACTTTGGGTACTTCGAAAGTGTCATTTTAAATTGTACTTTGCTAGGTGTTCGTGTACACAACGTGTTGTGATGACATCTGCTGGGGAGCCACTAGTCGCTTGTGAGCTGCTCCATAAAACCATACAGGTTCCGTGCCCTGAGAACAAGGCTTCCATAGGGTAGTGGATAGTGCTCTGTGCTTTCACCCCAGCGACCCACCTTCGAATCTCAGTGGGACCCAAAAATTTTATCATAGAAAATTTGCAACACAGTTGCTCGTGTAACCATAAAACTATACATGTTCTATGCGCTGAGAGCAAGGCTCCCATAGGGTAGTGGTTAGTGCTCTGGGCTTGCGACCCAGGTTCGAATCTCAGTGAGACCAAAAACTTTTGTCATAGAAAATTTGCAACACAGTTGCTCGTGTAACCATAAAACCATACATGTTCTATGCCCTGAGAGCAAGGCTCCCATAGGGTAGTGGTTAGTGCTCTAGGCTTTCACCCCAGCGACCCAGGTTCGAATCTCAGTGGGACCAAAAAATTTTATCATAGAAAAGTTGCAACACAGTTGCTCGTGTAACCATAAAACTATACATGTTCTATGCACTGACAGCAAGGCTCCCATAGGGTAGTGGTTAGTGCTCTGGGCTTTCACCCCAGCGACCCAGGTTCGAATCTCAGTGGGACCAAAAACTTTTGTAACACAGTTGCTCGTGTAACCATAAAACCATACATGTTCTATGCGCTGAGAGCAAGGCTCCCATAGGGTAGTGGTTAGTGCTCTGGGCTTTCACCCCAGCGACCCAGGTTCGAACCTCAGTGAGACCAAAACTTTTGTCATAGAAAATTTGCAACACAGTTGCTCGTGTAACCATAAAACCATACATGTTCTATGCGCTGAGAGCAAGGCTCCCATAGGGTAGTGGTTAGTGCTCTGGGCTTTCACCCCAGCGACCCAGGTTCGAATCTCAGTGAGACCAAAACCTTTTGTCATAGAAAATTTGCAACACAGTTGCTCGTGTAACCATAAAACCATACATGTTCCATGCACTGAGAGCAAGGCTCCCATAGGGTAGTGGTTAGTGCTCTAGGCTTTCACCCCAGCGACCCAGGTCTGAATCTCAGTGTGACCAAAAAAATATAAAAAAATAAGAGCTAGGGTTAGGTTTAGAGGTAGGGTTAGGGTTAGGGTTAGAGCTAGGGTTGGAGTTACGGTAAGAGCTAGAGCTAGGGTTGGGGCTAGGGTTGGGGCTAGGGTTAGGGCTAGGGTTAGAGCTAGGGTTAGGGTTAGAGCTACGGTTAGAGCTAGGGTTAGGATTATACCTAGAGTTACAGTTGGGGTTAGGGTTAGAGCTAGGGTTGGGGTTGGGGTTAGGGTTAGAGCTAGGGTTAGGGTTGGGGTTAGGGTTAGAGCTAGGGTTGGGGTTAGGGTTAGAGCTAGGGTTGGGGTTAGGGTCAGTGCTAGGGTTAGAGCTAGGGTTAGGGTTAGAGCTAGGGTTAGTGCTAGGGTTAGGGTTAGTGCTAGGGTTAGGGTTAGAGCTGGGGTTAGGGTTAGAGCTAGGGCTAGGGTTAGAGCTAGGGTTAGAGCTAGTGTTAGGGTTAGAGCTAGTGTTAGGGTTAGGGTTAGAGCTAGGGTTAGGGTTAGTGCTAGGGTTAGGGTTAGTGCTAGGGTTAGAGCTAGGGTTAGAGCTAGGGTTAGAGCTAGGGTTAGGGTTGGGGTTAGAGCTAGGGTTGGGGTTAGGGTTAGGGTTAGAGCTAGGGTTGGGGTTAGGGTTAGAGCTAGGGTTAGGCTTAGTGCTAGGGTTAGTGCTAGGGTTAGGGTTAGAGCTAGGGTTAGGGTTAGTGCTAGGGTTAGGGTTAGTGCTAGGGTTAGTGCTAGGGTTAGGGTTAGAGCTGGGGTTAGGGTTAGAGCTAGGGTTAGGGCTAGGGTTAGGGTTAGAGCTAGGGTTAGTGCTAGGGTTAGGGTTAGAGCTAGGGTTAGGGTTAGTGCTAGGGTTAGTGCTAGGGTTAGTGCTAGGGTTAGGGTTAGAGCTGGGTTTAGGGTTAGAGCTAGGGTTAGGGCTAGGGTTAGGGTTAGAGCTAGGGTTAGGGTTAGAGCTAGTGTTAGGGTTAGGGTTAGAGCTAGTGTTAGGGTTTGGGTTAGAGCTAGGGTTAGGGTTAGTGCTAGGGTTAGGGTTAGGGTTAGTGCTAGGGTTAGAGCTAGGGTTAGGGTTAGAGCTAGGGTTAGAGCTAGGGTTAGGGTTGGGGTTAGGGTTAGAACTAGGGTTGGGGTTAGGTTTAGGGTTAGAGCTAGGGTTGGGGTTAGGGTTAGAGCTAGGGTTAGGCTTAGTGCTAGGGTAAGGGTTAGAGCTAGGGTTAGGGTTAGTGCTAGGGTTAGGGTTAGTGCTAGGGTTAGTGCTAGGGTTAGGGTTAGAGCTGGGGTTAGGGTTAGAGCTAGGGTTAGGGTTAGAGCTAGGGTTAGGGTTAGAGCTAGAGTTAGGGTTAGGGTTAGAGCTAATGCTAGGGTTAGAGTTAGAGCTAGGGTTAGGGTTAGTGCTAGGGTTAGGGTTAGTGCTAGGGTTAGAGCTAGGGTTAGGGTTAGAGCTAGGGTTAGAGCTAGGGTTAGGGTTAGAGCTAGGGTTAGAGTTAGAGCTAGGGTTGGGGCTAGGGTTAGGGTTAGAGCTAGGGTTGGGGTTAGGGTTAGAGCTAGGGTTGGGGTTAGGGTTAGAGCTAGGGTTAGGGCTAGGGTTAGGGTTAGGGTTGGGGTTAGGGTTAGAGCTAGGGTTGGGGTTAGGGTTAGGGTTAGAGCTAGGGTTGGGGTTAGGTTTAGAGCTAGGGTTAGGCTTAGTGCTAGGGTTAGTGCTAGGGTTAGGGTTAGAGCTAGGGTTAGGGTTAGTGCTAGGGTTAGGGTTAGTGCTAGGGTTAGTGCTAGGGTTAGGGTTAGAGCTGGGGTTAGGGTTAGAGCTAGGGTTAGGGCTAGGGTTAGGGTTAGAGCTAGGGTTAGTGCTAGGGTTAGGGTTAGAGCTAGGGTTAGGGTTAGTGCTAGGGTTAGGGTTAGTGCTAGGGTTAGTTTTAGGGTTAGGGTTAGAGCTGGGTTTAGGGTTAGAGCTAGGGTTAGGGCTAGGGTTAGAGCTAGGGTTAGGGTTAGAGCTAGTGTTAGGGTTAGGGTTAGAGCTAGTGTTAGTGTTAGGGTTAGAGCTAGGGTTAGGGTTAGTGCTAGGGTTAGGGTTAGGGTTAGTGCTAGGGTTAGAGCTAGGGTTAGGGTTAGAGCTAGGGTTAGAGCTAGGGTTAGGGTTGGGGTTAGGGTTAGAGCTAGGGTTGGGGTTAGGGTTAGAGCTAGGGTTGGGGTTAGGGTTAGAGTTAGGGTTAGGGCTGGGGTTAGGGTTAGAGCTAGGGTTAGGGTTAGAGCTAGAGTTAGGGTTAGGGTTAGAACTAGTGCTAGGGTTAGAGTTAGAGCTAGGGTTAGGGTTAGTGCTAGGGTTAGGGTTAGTGCTAGGGTTAGAGCTAGGGTTAGGGTTAGGGCTAGGGTTAGAGCTAGGGTTAGGGTTAGAGCTAGGGTTAGAGTTAGAGCTAGGGTTGGGGCTAGAGTTAGGGTTAGAGCTAGGGTTGGGGTTAGGGTTAGAGCTAGGGTTGGGGTTAGGGTTAGAGCTAGGGTTAGGGCTAGGGTTAGGGTTAGGGTTAGGGTTGGGGTTAGGGTTAGAGCTAGGGTTGGGGTTAGGGTTAGGGTTAGAGCTAGGGTTGGGGTTAGGTTTAGAGCTAGGGTTAGGCTTAGTGCTAGGGTTAGTGCTAGGGTTAGGGTTAGAGCTAGGGTTAGGGTTAGTGCTAGGGTTAGGGTTAGTGCTAGGGTTAGTGCTAGGGTTAGGGTTAGAGCTGGGGTTAGGGTTAGAGCTAGGGTTAGGGCTAGGGTTAGGGTTAGAGTTAGGGGTAGGGTTAGAGCTAGTGTTAGGGTTAGGGTTAGGGTTAGAGCTAGTGTTAGGGTTAGGGTTAGAGCTAGGGTTAGGGTTAGTGCTAGGGTTAGGGTTAGGGTTAGGGCTAGGGTTAGGGTTAGGGTTAGAGCTAGTGTTAGGGTTAGGGTTAGAGCTAGGGTTAGGGTTAGTGCTAGGGTTAGGGTTAGGGTTAGTGCTAGGGTTAGAGCTAGGGTTAGGGCTAGGGTTAGGGTTAGGGTTGGGGTTAGGGTTAGAGCTAGGGTTGGGGTTAGGGTTAGGGTTAGAGCTAGGGTTGGGGTTAGGTTTAGAGCTAGGGTTAGGCTTAGTGCTAGGGTTAGTGCTAGGGTTAGGGTTAGAGCTAGGGTTAGGGTTAGTGCTAGGGTTAGGGTTAGTGCTAGGGTTAGTGCTAGGGTTAGGGTTAGAGCTGGGGTTAGGGTTAGAGCTAGGGTTAGGGCTAGGGTTAGGGTTAGAGTTAGGGGTAGGGTTAGAGCTAGTGTTAGGGTTAGGGTTAGGGTTAGAGCTAGTGTTAGGGTTAGGGTTAGAGCTAGGGTTAGGGTTAGTGCTAGGGTTAGGGTTAGGGTTAGTGCTAGGGTTAGGGTTAGAGCTAGTGTTAGGGTTAGGGTTAGAGCTAGGGTTAGGGTTAGTGCTAGGGTTAGGGTTAGGGTTAGTGCTAGGGTTAGAGCTAGGGTTAGGGTTAGAGCTAGGGTTAGGGTTAGAGCTAGGGTTAGAGCTAGGGTTAGGGTTAGAGCTAGAGTTAGGGTTAGGGTTAGAGCTAGGGTTAGAGTTAGAGCTAGGGTTAGGGCTAGGGTTAGGGTTAGAGCTAGGGTTAGCGCTAGGGTTAGAACTAGTGTTAGGGTTAAGGTTAGAGCTAGGGTTGGGCTTAGGGTTAGAGCTAGGGTTAGGGTTAGTGCTAGGGTTAGGGTTAGTGCTAGGGTTAGGGTTAGAGCTAGTGTTAGGGTTAGGGTTAGAGCTAGGGTTAGGGTTAGTGCTAGGGTTAGGGTTAGGGTTAGGGTTAGTGCTAGGGTTAGAGCTAGGGTTAGGGTTAGAGCTAGGGTTAGGGTTAGTGCTAGGGTTAGGGTTAGGGTTAGGGTTAGGGTTAGTGCTAGGGTTAGAGCTAGGGTTAGGGTTAGAGCTAGGGTTAGAGCTAGGGTTAGGGTTAGAGCTAGGGTTAGAGCTAGGGTTAGGGTTAGAGCTAGAGTTAGGGTTAGGGTTAGAGCTAGGGTTAGAGTTAGAGCTAGGGTTAGGGCTAGGGTTAGGGTTAGAGCTAGGGTTAGCGCTAGGGTTAGAACTAGTGTTAGGGTTAGGGTTAGAGCTAGGGTTGGGCTTAGGGTTAGAGGTAGGATTAGGGTTAGAGCTAGGGTTAGGGTTCGTTTTTTTTTTTAAAAAAAAAAACACTAGCAAGTATGGTAGTTTTTTTTTTTAAACTACCATGTATGGTAGTTTTATTTAAACTACCATGTATGGTAGTTTATTTTTATTATTTTTTTCCCCCAAAAAAACTACCATGTATGGTAGTTTTTTTTTAAACTACCATTTATGGTAGTTTTTTTTAAACTACCATGTATGGTAGTTTATTTTTATTATTTTTTTTCCCGTAGTTTTTTTTTTTTAAACTACCAATTATGGTAGTTAAATGGTAGTTTAAAAAAAAAAACTACGGAAAAAAATAATAAAAATAAACTACCATACATGGTAGTTTAAAAAAAACTACCATACTTGCTAGTTTTTTTTTTTGAAAAAAACGAACCCTAACCCTAGCTCTAACCCTAGCTCTAACCCTAATCCTACCTCTAACCCTAACCCTAACCCTAGCGCTAACCCTAGCTCTAACCCTAACCCTAGCCCCAACCCTAGCTCTAACTCTAACCCTAGCTCTAACCCTAACCCTAACTCTAGCTCTAACCCTAACCCTAGCTCTAACCCTAACCCTAGCTCTAACCCTAACCCTAACTCTAGCTCTAACCCTAGCTCTAACCCTAACCCTAGCTCTAACCATAGCTCTAACCCTAACACTAGCTCTAACCCTAACCCTAGCTCTAACCCTAACCCTAGCTCTGACCCTAGCTCTAACCCTAACCCCAGCTCTAACCATAACCCTAGCTCTAACCCTAACCCAGGCTCTAACCCTAACCCTAGCTCTAACCCTAACCCTAACTCTAGCTCTAACCCTAACCCTAGCTCTAACCCTAACCCTAGCTCTAACCCTAGCTCTAACCCTAACACTAGCTCTAACCCTAACCCTAGCTCTAACCCTAACCCTAGCTCTGACCCTAGCTCTAACCCTATCCTCAGCTCTAACCCTAACCCTAGCTCTAACCCTAACCCTAGCACTAACCCTAACCCTAGCTCTAACCCTAGCCCCAACCCTAGCTCTAACCCTAACTCTAGCTCTAACCCTAACCCTAGCTCTAACCCTAGCACTAACCCTAACCCTAACTCTAACCCTAACCCTAGCCCTAAGCCTAGCTCTAACCATAACCCTAGCTCTAACCCTAACCCTAGCCCTAGCTCTAACCCTAGCCCCAACCCTAGCTCTAACCCTAGCTCTAACCCTAACTCTAGCTCTAACCCTAACCCTAGCTCTAACCCTAACCCTAGCTCTAACCCTAGCACTAACCCTAACCCTAACTCTAACCCTAACCCTAGCCCTAAGCCTAGCTCTAACCATAACCCTAGCTCTAACCCTAACCCTAGCTCTAACCATAGCTCTAACCCTAACACTAGCTCTAATCCTAACCCTAGCTGTAACCCTAACCCTAGCTCTGACCCTAGCTCTAACCCTAACCCCAGCTCTAACCCTAACCCTAGCTCTAACCCTAACCCTAGCTCTAACCCTAACCCTAGCTCTAACCCTAACCCTAACTCTAGCTCTAACCCTAACCCTAGCTCTAACCCTAACCCTAGCTCTAACCCTAGCTCTAACCCTAACACTAGCTCTAACCCTAACCCTAGCTCTAACCCTAACCCTAGCTCTGACCCTAGCTCTAACCCTATCCTCAGCTCTAACCCTAACCCTAGCTCTAACCCTAACCCTAGCACTAACCCTAACCCTAGCTCTAACCCTAACCCTAGCCCCAACCCTAGCTCTAACCCTAACTGTAGCTCTAACCCTAACCCTAGCTCTAACCCTAACCCTAGCTCTAACCCTAGCACTAACCCTAACTCTAACCCTAACCCTAGCCCTAAGTCTAGCTCTAACCATAACCCTAGCTCTAACCCTAACCCTAACCCTAGCCCTAGCTCTAACCCTAGCCCCAACCCTAGCTCTAACCCTAGCTCTAACCCTAACTCTAGCTCTAACCCTAACCCTAGCTCTAACACTAACCCTAGCACTAACCCTAGCACTAACCCTAACCCTAACTCTAACCGTAACCCTAGCCCTAAACCTAGCTCTAACCATAACCCTAGCTCTAACCCTAGCTCTAACCCTAACCCTAGCTCTAACCCTAGCTCTAACCCTAACCCTAGCTCTAACCCTAACCCTAGCCCTAACCCTAACCCTTGCTCTAACCCTAATCCTAACCCTAGCTGTAACCCTAACCCCAACCCTAGTTTTTACCCTAACCCTAACCCTAGCTCTAACCCTAACCCTACCCTAACCCTAGCCCTAACCCTAGCTCTAACCCTAACCCAAGCTCTAACCCTAACCCTAACTCTATCCCTATCTCTAACCCTAACCCTAGCTCTAACCCCAACCCTAGCTCTAACCCTAACCCTAGCTCTAAACCTAACCCTAGCTCTAACCCTAGCTCTAACCCTTACCCTACCCTAACCCTAACTCTAACCCTAACCCCAACCCTAGCTCTAAGCCTAACCCTAGCTCTAACCCTAACCCTAGCTCTAACCCTAACCCCTAACCCTAGCTCTAACCCTAGCTCTAACCCTAACTCTAACCCTAACCCTAGCTCTAACCCTAACCCTAGCTCTAACCCTAACCCTAACTCAAACCCTAACCCTAGCTCTAACCCTAACCCAGGCTCTAACCCTAACCCTATCTCTAACCCTAGCTCTAACCCTAGCTCTAAGCCTAACCCTAGCTCTAACCCTAACCCTAGCTCTAACCCTAACCCCTAACCCTAGCTCTAACCCTAGCTCTAACCCTAACTCTAACCCTAACCCTAGCTCTAACCCTAACCCTAGCTCTAACCCTAACCCTAACTCAAACCCTAACCCTAGCTCTAACCCTAACCCAGGCTCTAACCCTAACCCTATCTCTAACCCTAGCTCTAACCCTAGCTCTAACCCTAACCCTAGCTCTAACCCTAGCCTTAGCTCTAACCCTAACCCTAGCTCTAACCCTAACCCTAGCTCTAAACCTAGCTCTAACCCTAACCCTAGCTCTAACCCTAACCCTAACTCTAACCCTAACCCCAACCCTAGCTCTAACCCTAGCTCTAACACTAACCCTAGCTCTAACCCTAACCCTAACCCTAACCCCAACCCTAGCTCTAACCCTAACCCTAGGTCTAACCCTAGCTCTAACCCTAACCCTAGCCCTAACCCTAATCCTAACCCTAGCTCTAACCCTATCCCTAACCCCAACCCTAGCTTTTACCATAACCCTAGCTCTAACCCTACCCTAACCCTAGCTCTAACCCTAGCTCTAACCCTAACCCTAGCTCTAACCCTAGCCTTAGCTCTAACCCTAACCCTAGCTCTAACCCTAACCCTAGCTCTAAACCTAGCTCTAACCCTAACCCTAGCTCTAACCCTAACCCTAACTCTAACCCTAACCCCAACCCTAGCTCTAACCCTAGCTCTAACACTAACCCTAGCTCTAACCCTAACCCTAACCCCAACCCTAGCTCTAACCCTAACCCTAGGTCTAACCCTAGCTCTAACCCTAACCCTAGCCCTAACCCTAATCCTAACCCTAGCTCTAACCCTATCCCTAACCCCAACCCTAGCTTTTACCATAACCCTAGCTCTAACCCTACCCTAACCCTAGCTCTAACCCTAACCCCTAACCCTAGCTCTAACCCTAGCTTTAAGGAAGTGTATTGTTATATGGTTACACAAGCAACTGTGTTGCAAATTTTCTATGATAAAAGTTTTGTGGTCCCACTGAGAGTCGAACCCGGGTCGCTGGGGTGAGAGCCCAGAGCACTAACCACTACCCTATGGAAGCCTTGCTCTCAGTGCATGGAACATGTATGGTTTTATGGAGCAGCTCACAAGCGACTAGATTCAGTGAAGACTCCACAGCAGATGTCATCACAACACGTTGTGTACACGTGTACATAGGTTATTTAACGTTATTTAAAAACTACTATAAAAAAATAATTAAATAAATAAGAAAGTGTAGCGAACGATTTGGTGAACGATTCTTTTGAACAAATATTTTGAGTGAACCGATTCTAAAGATTCAGTTCACTTAAAACTGGAATACACATCGCTCGTACAAAACAGTGCAAGCTATTGTAGACTGCCGGTCGAAATAGCCCACTGGTTAGTGACTCGGGCTCTTGCTCGGCAAGAGCTTGGTTTGCTCCCAGGTGCGAGAAAATGCAATTAACCCTTTATTTATTCTCTCTCTTTTTTATTTTTAACCTCGTGTAGTGTACCTACACATATCGTCATATAAAGCAGTTAACCAAATGTCAGATTTTTATGTTTTAATTGGCAAAGATAAAAACAAGGAATAAGACGCCAGACAAGTTTTAACATAAATGTTCATTAAAAATAATAATATTAAAAGCAAATTTCAAACCAGCAATCTAATGTGAAATTGCAGTAGATATATTGGATAACAATATTTAGGCGTATATACACGTTTAAAAACGACTATAAGTGTTATACTACGATACAAGTGGTTACCAGCTCAGTGGCCTAAGAGGAGAGTGTCCGCCCTGAGATTGGGAGGTTGTGGGTTCAAACCCCTGCCGAGTCATACCAGTGACTATAACAATGGTACCCATTTCTTCCCTGCTTGGCACTCAGTGTAAGGGGTTGAAATGGGGCCCCCCCTGCTGCTCACGATCATTGGGACTTTTGGCACTCAGTGTAAGGCAGGGGTGTCCAAGTCCAGTCCTCGAGGGCGGCATTCTTCCAAGTTTCCCTCGTTAAACACACCTGATTCAAATGATCAGTTCATCCTCACGTTCTGCAGGAGCCTGATCATTGAATCAGGTGTGTTTAACGAAGGAAACTTGGAAAACATGGAGGAATGCGGCCCTCGAGGACTGGACTTGGACACCCCTGCTCTAAAGCTTCAAGGCACACATTTTGTGCTCTCACTTTGCCACAAAAGCTCGAGTCTGTTGTGTGTGTGTGTGTGTGTATGTGATGTTTGATGGTCCAATTACAGCAACAAGCCAAGATGGCTGTTTGTCCAGTGTGTTCCTTCACTAAATCCTCAGATAAAATACTGCCACACGATTGTGAAGAAATTGCGATCATTTGCATTTCGTCTTTCTTAAGCCAACAACAGACAAGAGGTTACAAAGATCAGACAATGAGAGGCGTAAATCTCCAACTGAGAGACCCAAAGGTGCTTTCATGTGCTGTTTTGGTGTCCGACCAATGGATCAAGTAAGGACTTACAAGTAATGGGTTTGGAAAATACACAGATTCTTTCATTTGGAATCTAGTGAACTCCAGGACCCTTCGTCAAACTAAACCCGCTGCGTGTTATCTTTAAAGCCGAGCCTGGGACAATTATTGGTTAATTACATCTTTAGACAAAGGTCAGAGACTTAGCATACGGACAGCAAATACTAGCCTTAAGACTTTAGCCACTTTGCTTGACTTTATCCCAGACATTGTATGGAGTGTCAAAAAGAGAAATGATATCGGCTTATTACATGTCTAAAATATTCTTGGAACTTTGAAATGCCTAAGCTAATCATTAGCCTTGAACTCAGGGGTGTCAAACTAATTTTTGTCGTGGGCCGCATTGTAGTCAAAGTTTCCTTTCGAGGGCCATTAAGACTGTCAACCCAAATAAATGTGTGAACTACACAAGAAACTGATGAATAACAAGTTTTGAAATCAGAGACTAGTAAGAACTGTTTCAAAAAGATGAATGGTAATAAAAATAATAAAATAATTAATAGCTAGAAACATCTATATTTTTTAAAAGTGAAGACAATTTGCAAATCGACTCAAAGTCAATGCACAATTTGTCTTTGCGGACCAAATATAATTACACTGCAGGCCAAATTTGGCCCGCGGGCCACAGCTTGAATGCAGTGCTTTACTCTTTCACTGACACAATAACCACGCCCTCTATTCTGTATTCGTCAAACTATAAAAAATAAACATTGTTCCCAATTCAGCTCAAGAAGCAGACATGTGAAGGCCACACGCAAAATGCTCTCGAGTTGAGTTGCTAGTAATCTTTTACAAAACCAAACAAAGGATGCAGCCTTGGATCTATAGGTATGACTAAGACAGATGGGGAGAAGAATACATATAAAAGCTCCTTGAGCACATATGGTCCATTTAGCACTTTCCCTCTTGTTTTTATGGTCGATTTGATGTTTTTTAATCTGTCACAAAAATCAATGTGTTCACATCGGTGCCAGGTTGCTGAACACAGCACTCCATCATGCATCCACCTCGCCTCCTGGAACGAGGGGCCGCATTTTGCTGCCGCACGCAAGTCATCAAAAAGGCAGATAAATGCACGCGCTGACTGATAGGGCAGAAATGCTTCAACAAACATGTTTATGTTGAAAGCAGACTAGCTGAGTGATGGATCATTAGAACAATGACATGAATTTTTAGTTAGAAAAAACATAAAGTGGAAAATTATTTAACTGGTTCTTTTATCACAAATAAGATATTTAGGTTGAATGACCTGACATGTTTCAGCTTGTACTTCCGCCTTCATCAGAGTGACACTGAGACAATTGCCTCCTCTTATTTTCTGCTCCATTTTTTAAAAAATAATTAAGTACTTCAGAATCCTACCATATTCCAAAAAAAAAACATTTTATGTTCATTGTTAACCACTTTCAGAGTGACACTTTGATGAAGGCAAGCCGAAACATGTCAGGCAATTCAACCTAAATATCTTGTTTGTGATAAAAGAACCAGTTAAATAATTGACAAGTGAAAACAAAATGAACATAATACAACTATAAAGTGGAAAACATCTTCCAATTAATAATAATGCAAACAATGAAACATGTATCAACAATTTTTATGTCACGGTGGTTAACAATGAACATAAAATGTTTTTTTTTTGGAATATGGTAGGATTCTGAAGTACTTAATTATTTTTTTTAAAAATGGAGCAGAAAATAAGAGGAAGAAATTGTCTCATCTAAAAACTAAGTCTCCAACAAGCGCTTAACCAGAATAAAAAAAAAGAGTCTGTAATTCCTCCAAAAGGCCATGATACTAAGTGAGCTCATTTGTCAGAACAAGTAAAGGAGATAATGTATTTTGTGTAATAATCTGTGGATTTAAAGCTAGAAAGGGAGGAGACCTGGGATAAAGTAGGCATTACATCAGTTCCGTGAGAGTATTAAGTCAGTGAGGCTGACAAATAGCCATCTATGAAGACATTGTGAGCGCAGTGAAATGTGCCATTTCTATTCTCGAAAAAAAGAAGAAAACTATTTGTCAGCTTGGAGATGGGTGAGTGGGTGTGGGGGGCTAATAAAATCTGTATATAGTAAAAGTTCAAGGCTATTTTTCCCTCTTGAGGTGCTCACAAAAGGAATATGGCTTATTAGCTTCGCCTCCACACACAAGAAGTGTTATTTGGATATGCAGTCAAGTCGAACGCAGAGTTGGCGTTTAAAGCTGCTTTGTCCCTTCACTGTCAGGCCTTCACAGGACACACACACACACACACACACACACGCCTCAGTAGATCAGCCCATAAAACACCTGTCCCCCTCCAAAACGCCAGAGAGCTCTCAACCTTCCTCCCCGCCACACCTCAATGTGCTGTAATTCTGCGAGAAGAAAAAAAAAAAGGCCTCTTTTAAAGATGTGAGCCCATAAAAGCTTGGCGCTGACTGAACCATTAAACGATTCCTCTGGGGTGCTGGGATGCATCTGCAGCCCGGAGCCAAGAAACACAGCCATGACAGTACGCTTCGCATTCTTCACAATCCAAGACCTAGCAATCATCAACGTAGTTTTTCTACTTGGACAGCGTAAGATGGGCGCTTATTGTCTCTTTTAATTTGCAATTAAGAATAATAAAAGCAAGGTGGATGATGTGCTGGTGTCTCCAAGCCCTTTTCCAAGGACTTGCACTAAATGTTTAATTCCGTAGCAGACAGTGACATTTATCAGCGGCTTTCCAGTGGGGATGTTCATAAACAGTCAGCTCCCTAGACATCTTGGCCTAAGGGGGAGGGGAGGGGGTGAGCAGGATGGATGGCTGTGTGGATGGGTGCAGACGTCAACAGTCATGGAGAATGATCAAGGCAAACAGAATTGGAGGAAAACAAGAGTTTCAATTTGGTGCATATCATGTGTCCAGCGTCAGTGTTTACAGTGATGAAAAGAGCAAGGCCGCCGCAAACAAGATAGCCGGCATTGCTCATGAGAGCTCCATTTGAGCAAATCAAAAGAAAAAGCCATCTTGTTTATCAAACAGGCACTGATGGATTATTAAATGATGTAAACAATACCTGTTTTCCCTCCAGGATACGAGGGAATCTATCAGTGTTACACCATGTAACTGAGAAATTATATATTTGTCTAAATATCAAAACAAAACACATGAACAAGAACATATATGGAATTTTTAAATGTATTTACTGTATCAATGTTTTTTTTTTTTAATTCCCTCACTATTGTGGACACAACATGAAGCTAACAGAATATTATTGATTTGCCGATCAATGAGATTGGAAGTGCTGCCAGTGGGACTATTGAGTCACAAAAATGCAACTATCTAGTACGGCTTTTTGTCTTAACACTGCAGTTTGCGCGGGTTCTAGCGCGTCAGCTTCGCGCCGGGCTTGGATTGGCAACGTGACATCAGAGGGCCGCCATCCATCCATCCATCCATCTGGGCGGGCTCGACTCCAGCTCGCCTGCGGTGCCGCGCGTGAGGGAAAAGCGCTCCGGAAGGGAAGAAAAAGGACAAAGACCATGCGCGTGCGTGGTAGGTTTCATTATTTTATTAGACTTAAAGAGCAAAAAGAAGCACACACAATGACAGCCAGCCAATCAAATTCAATCAAAAAAAAAAAATCCATATGCTTACTGCGGACTTTAACTTCACTTTAACTTATTAACTTAGTGGTGGTACATGTGTACTTGCATGTGGCACGAGGTCGGCGATGCTTTTTGCGGGCTCATCGCTCGCCGCGCCTACTCGCTGTCTTCTAATTGGCCAGCTGAAGCAGCAGTTGGACCAAAGTGACAATCACCAGCAGAGCAGGGGAGTAGGACAGGCCGTTGCCGCTGCCGCTGCGGCCGCCGTTGCCGCCGTCGCCGCTGCCTTTGTTGTTGCTGACAACGTTACTGTCATTGGTGGCCGACACGCCGCTGTTGCCTTTGCCGCCGCTGCTGCCGCTGACAACGTTACTGTCATTGGTGGCCGACACGCCGCTGTTGCCTTCGCCGGCATTGGCACTGGTGGCCGGCACTTGACAGATGAAACGAAATTGGAAAACGTCAGCTGTCAAAATTTGAACTTGCCGCACACTTTTGCGCCTGGCGAAGTGCTCTGATTTTCGCCAAATTTGTGGAGAATCAAGTAGAGGCGGTCAAAGAAGTTCCTAACACACTTAAAGCGCTTAAGGAGCCGTGAGCGTGAGTGCAGTTTGTAAAAAATATAAGCTGTGCTAAATGGGTTAATTCCCACTGCCAATTAAATACAAAATGGTTGGACAACACGGACGCCGGATCAATGAAAAGACCAAATTTGGTCGCATGTGTCGTACGATGACTAACTTTTGTGTGTCAAATGTGTCACATGAGTGGAGAAGTTTCAAATGTTTTGGAAGCGAACTGGAATTTTGGAGCTCTTATCTTGCAACCAACTTTTCTCTTGAAAATTGCATGCATTTGTTGACATTTGTTTGGCGTGCCACCTTCTGTCTGCATGTGTGCCCTGTGGGAAAGAAATGGTGCAGAAAAGGTTTCATGTGGCCGGCGGCTTTTCGCGCAACATCAAACCTTGGACCTTGAACTTTTGTGATGTTGGAGTGATGCCGCCCTCCGTGGCCTCGTACGTTCCCTTGGTGTCCTCGTCCAGTTTTAAGATCTTCAGGGTGGAGTCGTGTGCTCCGGTTTTCTGGTACTTGTCAGCGATGTTTTCAATAACTGTAGGTGGGGTTCCTTCCTTCTTCCAGGTGACCGTCGCGGTGTTAGCGCCAATGGCTTTCAACCAGAGCTCACCATTCGGCTTGCCGTCGCACGTCACGTCTGTCGCCGCGCCAAAGCAGTCTGCCACTGCCAGCACAAGAAAAGGAGAATTGGCCAAAGTATCACACACACACACTCTCCGTGCAAAGTACAAGGACACAAGACTCTGGTCAAAGTAGCAAGTCAAAGATGCTGAGGTCAAAGATGCTGAGATGTTACTATTTTGGACCAAACCGAGTTAATGTTTGCTTAATTGTTTTGGAAGCCAAGTGAATTGGAGTTTGGGAGCGCTTTTGGGGCATATTTTGCCAACTTTTCACCGGAAAATGGAATGCATTTCTTGACGGGCATGATTGTGCCTTTGTCTGCATGTGCCCTGTGGGAAAGAAATGGTGCAGAAAAGGCTTCATGTGGCCGGCGGCTTTTCGCGCAACATCAAACCTTCGACGATGAAGTTTTGCGCTGGTGAGATGCCGCCCCCGCTGGTCATGTACTTTCCCTCGGAGGTGCCTTTCAGGTTTAGGATCTTCAGGACGGCGTCATTTGGTTCATTTTTCTCGTACTCGCCCTTAGTGGGCGTAATCTCAATAGGTTGAGGGCTGGCTTCCTTCTTCCATTTGACAGGGCCGGTGGAAGTGCCATGGGCTTTCAAGGCGACCGTTCCTCCCCGCTTGCCTTGGCACTTCTTGTCAGTAGTTGTTCCATCGTGGTCGCATGGCGTCACTGGCAGCACAAAAAAAAAAGCAATAGTGGCCAAAGTATCACTCACTCACTCACTCACTCACTCACTCACTCACTCACTCACTCACTCACTCACTCACTCACTCACTCACAGAAAGACAATCATTCATCTCCACTTGTTCCGATTTGATTTTTTTCTCGTTTTGTTTGTTTGAGCTGATAACATCCATCCATGTCTTGTCGCTTGTTTCGAACCAGAAAAGTGCACGTACATTGCCATGCTTAGCAAAGATCTCTGACGTGACGCTCGATCAAATGGATTAAGTTCTGTGTTACTTTTCCAAAGTCGTGCTTTGTAGTATAGATCGGTTCGTTCTGAAAATGGGAAACTTGAATATTTGTGTGCTGTGCGATTGTTCAATCAAATGTACACACCGCAACAATAAAACGGAAGAAGAAGAATCGAGAAAGCGGCCGTACCTTGCGCGTTTTCCCCAAGGCAGAGGACGAGGCCCAAGGCCATGCACAGTAGCTTGAGGTCCAGCTTCATTGTGGCTCTCGAAGACGAGTCGGAAGTCTGCCTGACTGCTGTCTGTCGGAGCTGGAAGTGTGAAGAGATGCGATGCGAGCCGAGCCGAGCCGAGCCGGAGCTGGAAGTGTGAAGAGGTGCGTGCGTGCGAGCGAGCGAGCCAACCAACGCAAATGAAGACACTCCGCCAGTCGGCCCGAGAAAAGCTCAAACGTCTTGAGCAAAGCAAACAAAGGACCGTCATCGGCCTCGTCACAGCCATCAAAGTCAGGCTTTGAAAGTCTGCACATATTCGTTGCTTGTTCATTGGCTGGATTCGCAGGCTTTGTTTCGATCGCGTAAGAAGCTTCGAAAGCGGCCTTCAAACTTCTCATGAGCTGACGCCATAAAGCTGCGTGCGTGCGTGCGTGCGTGCGTACGCTTGTACGTGCGCGCGTGCTCGTCTTTCTGAGTCCAAGTAGCAATGGAAAAACAAGACCATCAAAGTACATTCATCCGGTTACGGAAATAAATGCCTGCTGGTCCAACAAAAACGACACACACACACAAAAGTGGTGAAAAATAGCAAAATGGAAATTCGAATCGATAGCAACAAATATTGGAAAGCTAAACAATACCATCGTGTTCACACACCAACCAACCAACCAGGCGCAAGCTTTTTTTCTTTTTGACTGTTTTTGCATCGTGGATTGGATTTTTTATTTCCCTCTCAATCATTTTAGTGGCGCGCAATTGGTGGCAGTGCTTGTTTCCGTTTCCACGCGTTCTGGACGTCTTAATCCCAGAATCACTTTGACATGATTGGGTCAGCAATGCAGAGCAGGCCACCATGTGAAAGGAAGCAAGTGCTGCCAAAACAATTGTATTGTAAAAAACAACAACAAAGATTGTACTGAAACAATCACAGGACGGGGGAGCCAATCAGATGTTCTGCTTCTTACTGCTTGCCACTCGAGTGAGTAGTGAGTGCCTGCCTGGCTATTGATGAAAAACGTTAGAAAGCAGTGCACCGAGTGACCAGCAGATGTCCCCCGTCTACGCGCAATGATGCATTTTCTAAATGATACGGTATCGTTGTCACTCTCTATCATCCATCCATCCATCCATCCATCCATCCATCCATCCATCCATCCATCCATCCATCCATCCATCCATCCATCCATCCATCCATCCATCCATCCATCCATCCATCCATCCATCCATCCATCCATCCATCCATCAGTTGCCGTTTTTAATTATACAGCAAGGGTTCAGTTACAGTGATGGCTTGGAATGAAGTTTCAAGAGAGGGTTTGAAAGAAACTTTCAAGCCACGGATAGCGTTTCAAAGTAGGGTTGGAAGATAAACTCGGGGAGTACGTAAATGGGGTTTTCAGGGCTCGTATTATCGATGAAACTCAAAACTTGCTTTCAAGTTTATTTGAGTCAAGTTAACTGACGGTTGTTGTTGTTTTCATTTCATAGAGTTGAAATTCAACATGTGCAGATGGATTCAATCCAACTACAGATTTTTTTTTCAGTTTGTTGGTTTATTGTTTGTTTGTTGTATGGATTTATATATGGCACTTTAAAGTGTTTTGTTTTTATCTCTTTTTTTGTTTTGGATGTGTTCGAAATAAAGATGATCAATCAAGATCAACTCAGAAAAAAAAATCTACAGTTAGCTATGAATTAGTTATATTCTGCTTAAAAAAGTGCAAAAACAATGACTATCCTATCAAAGCCTTCCTGTTCACATCTTGTCCTCCAATTGTTCGGCACATTTGTGCTCATTTACCATCCAAAGCAATCCCGATATATTCCGACAGCAGATAATATGAGCAAAGCAAGGCGTAGAAATATCTGTCTGTGTCACCTCTTCCTTCCTAGTGTGCCGAGTTATAATCAGACGTGCATTTACACTCATTTCGACATTATTAACAGGTAGTGCGCTCATGCTAAAGCTCGACTGGAGTGCGTGTACAAGTCTGACGAAAAGGCACTCAAACGCATCATTGCTAGCAATATGGAACAGATTGCTCTTTTGAAAAAAAAAATGACTCCAGATGATATTTGCATTTTAGCCCTTCACTAAGCTCCCGTCTTCGCTTCACATCCTTACCTCGAGACATACTGTACATATTTCTCCTCTCCATTCAAGTCACTTTCTCCCCCACCCCTGGAGACTCAGCCAAGAGCACATAATGATCCTCTTGCACTTTTGATTTGCATTAAACGCCTTGGTGGGAAAGTATGGCTCTTGAGTGACTTCATCTGTGTGAAGTGTCAGGAAAAGACGTCTGTCCGCGCGCAAAAACACTTTATCCGCCTTTTGCACATTCAACTGGACCTGACCCGTCAGACATGCGGATAAACAGAGTGACGGAGCAAAGAGGCTCATATTAATCCACAGAATGACTAAACGAGGCTGGCAGTGAAGCCATTAAGACGGCGACAGTTTCTTTTACGTGTCACGGGTTTTTCACTCTGGGTCATATGCAAGTCTTCTATTCATTGACTTTCAGCGCCGCTGCAAACTTTGTTGAACTTTGTGTTGAGGCTCTCAAATGAAAGCACCACATTTTTTCTTCCAGAGTAAGTTATGACCTGGGGGGGCATTTGCAAACTAATGTTCGCTTTTGAGTGGCCGACAACATACCCAGAAATCCTTTGTGAAACATTCTTAATATTACAGCGGCGTCAATTATCCTGAATCAGTTGTGAAATATTTTTTGTGACTTCAACAATGCCAAAAAAATTGGACAGAACAGTACAAAATTATTGCAATTAAATATTTCAATTGGCTTTTCTATACCTTTGAAGGGACCCCTGCTAACATGGATGCTACCAATGTCTGTTCATTGCCTTTGATTGGCAAGTCGCCCCTACCAATATGGCCGCCGAGTGGGTATGGCAGTTAGCTTGCTCAGGTCAGCTAAATATTCTCTTCATTTAATCAAGAGTCAGTTGATTGGGTTCCATTAAGCGAGCTTCCACTGTATTTTCAAAAATAACTAAATGCAACTTTAAGACAAGGTGTTTTATCGAGATTGATGAATCAGCACTGTGTTTATCTGCCAAACAGATGTTGTCCCCCCCCCCCTTAAGCAGAGAAATTCCGACAGTCTCCTGCATGGGACTTTTGGCACCCTGATGCCTCTCATTAGTCATCCTGAGAAGGTTTCCAATAACAAGGGCATGAGGCACGCCAGCAAAAAAAAACCTACTGGAGACTCCCTTCCAGTCTATCCTGTAAATAAATCAAATATAATTGCTTAATTATTTAATCTAAGTCAGTTTTCTGTTCCCTTTAATGTGCTGGTGTACCTAATTATGTGTCCCATCAGTCTAAAAAAAAAGTTCATTGCAAACAAACAAAAAAAACCCCGTATAGTCTCACTGTTCTTTGTAGAAGGTGTCTACTTCAAAGTGGGGGAAAACAACACTTTCTTTCTCTCCATCAAAAAGTGCATAAGTTAATGGAAGGAAAGGAGCCAAGAGAACTAGGAAAAAAAAGAGGAAATGATCGGAGGAATAAAAGCATCGTTTTCAAAACGTTTTACTTCTCCCTTGGGGACATCGAGTCCCTTGAGTGCTTGAACTGTATGAAAGTGCTGTTAGCTGGCAATTGCGGGCAACGACAATAAAAATTGGTTGGCAACTAGTTCAGGGTTGGCTTCAGCATACCCGGTGACCCGGTCCAGAAAATGTATAGATAGATGGAACAACAACCAAAACCAACACTTAGGAAAACCTCAGACAGAATGAACATGACTCATTATTGACACATTTAGTTTAGCCACTTACATAATTGCACTTTACATAGCAACATCTCACTCTCTTTCTCTAATCTATATAACGCAGATTTTTCAGAACCATTTTGCAGCATGAGCAGATGGTGAGCACTCAAGTGCTTGTTGACAGGTAGCCTATAGCTTTTTGTCTGAGTTGGCGGTATCACACATGAAGTCAGGCACACGCACACACACATAGCAACATCTCACTCTCTCTAATCACACACTCAACACACAACACACAACAGCTTTGAGCCCTAATTGGTACCCAGAAGGGTTTGATGGAGAAGAAGAAAAATGAGAAGTATGAAAGAGAAGAGCAACATCAAAAAGGCAAGACCAGCTGGTCAACTTCCAAAGCATCGAGGTGAAGCACGAGGTCACTTTCCTTCAATAAAAACGAGACGCATTCGATCAAGTTACGCATTGCTCGATGTGAGCGGGTCGTGTTCAATATGCTAAAACTGCTGTTTTGCCTCCGAGTGATATCACAGATTTTCCACTGGGTACCATCACGGCTCTCCCGATGGAACTAGGTGAGAGTGTGTCATGTTGAATCCACAAATAGAACTTGCTAATCATCCTTTAGGCTGAATTGTAAACCCAATCAACTGATGTTGTGTTGTATAACACATCAACACAAATTGTACATTTTGGACTATTTAAGCATTATCAAGCAATTGACAGACACTCCAAATGTTTTGTAATTGCTTCTCGATAGCACAAGAAAGCATTTTCTGCTGTTAGACAAGGCTATGGCCTGACTACATTAAGCTCCGCCCCTTCAGCAAAATTCATTGCCTACAAGAATGGCACCCAAATAATATATTTCCTTAACTTGCACATGGCTTTACATAAAACCAGCATTAACGATTTCATGATTTCGGTACGTCCATTTCTGCTTCCGACTTTTGTCTGGGGTGTTCGTGCGCCTTTGCATACAAAGAGGTTTAGCTCAGAGCCTCGGGCATTGCTGTTTATTGCTCATGTACGGTTGTTTATACAATTGCGGGACTATATTATATCGTTAGTGTGTTCTGCCATCTAAAATGACCATAAAAATAAATACGGGCAAGCAAAAGAAAAGCAATAAAATTAATCAATAATCCATCTTGTTTGGGGGAGCTATGAATTCGTTAAACTCATTCTAATCATATCATATTCAGTTTGCAGTGAAGATTCTCTGCACGGAAACAGCATGGTAATATTCGAGGAGGCGCATCGTTAGGCGGTCGAGACAAGAGGCTGCACGTTATTGACCTTGTGTCATGGCGAGCTAGCCCACAACCTCGGGCACGTTCCCTGCAGACCCTTGCTCATTCTGAATGAGACCACCAGCTTGATGACCTCATTACGAGCGAGACGGGGGGAGGGTTTGTTTGTCTTGTGACCACATGGCCCCATCAGTACACCAACAACCCCGCAGTCACAACAGCATACGTTCAAGACATTCACAAATTTGAGCTCATGTGACGATTGCAGAGACCCTCCCCGGTAGACTCAACACTGCCCCCAGTGGCATAAACGAGCGTGTACAACACTGTACCTCAGTGGGACTCATTTAAATTTTATAGTACTTTGTGTTTAATTGATGTTTTTGCAAACGACAAGTCTCTTTAATTGGTGAACGTTAACAACTCGATCTTACCTTTCTTTTTTAATTGACGGAGACAGTAAACATCGATGCAGATACGCCAATGTCTCGCTAGTAATGTAATCTAGACGTTAACTGTCCACGTTATTTGTGAATGTGAACCTGGGATGGGAGCCAGGCCAAGAACATGTCATCAACATGGCAGCGCTCCGTAAGTGGGAGTGTGTAAACGGATTAATTAGCAGGCAAATTGGGTTTATTAAGGTGCTGCGAGCTTGTATACAAAAGCTGCTGGGTGAGTCATCTGGTTTCATTTCAGACCAATTTCATAGTCGCATTGTTTCAAACGGAATAACGATATCGTGACAAAGAGATTGTGTTAGGACTAACTTTCATTTTAAACGACTTCGGTTTAAAGCCCAAGTTTCCTGCTGTGACAGAGGCACAAGAAGGAACAGATTTTAAAAAGATGTAAAGCAGCATGTAATGGACTTCATTTGAAATAAAAAGTCAAAGTTGAAATTTACAAAACCCCCCAGGGACATTATAGGGGACATTTATTCTGTTCAGCACTGATTGTGTTTCGTTCTATACATGATCAAACAAATTAAATAAAGTAACATAATATAATAATAATGAAAAAATATATAATAATAATATTTATAAATATATTTATAAATAATAAATTAATAAAATATATAAATCATTAATTTCCATAGAAAGTGTCCATATTTGAATATTCCAAATATTTCTTAAGTAGATCAAGAAATGACTAATTTCTTTAATTTTCAATTATTTCCTATGTAACGTTCCATATTCCTCCTTTGAGCACCTGGCCCTCCAAAGATGTCTACACGCCCCTGATGTGTGTCTACTCAGTGAACATTCCTGATTGTTGTACATTCTTTATCTCTTCTCCTCTCATTGACAGTCTTTTCATGAACAGCACTCGATAGAGCAACACGATCCCGTTCAAATTCTGCTGCTCGGTGGTCGGTATGATTGCATTTTGGCAGCCTGTTGTGCACGTCGACATGTGGCGTTGTGATGTATGACAGTACCGAGGCATTGATGGCTTGTGGTTATTAGGGAAAGGGAAGTAGTGATCAGAGATGAGGAGGAATTATATTACAGATTTATTAGCTGTCGGTGATATATACAGTCATGTTCGGTGCAGTCACTTGACAGGCTACGATCAATTATTCCGTTTACACAATGCACGTTGATGGTTTGCGGTGGTGGTCACACACATATCTGCAAGGGCATTTTGTTCTCACCAATTTCAGGCATGGGGACCCCAATTAGTGAATTTCTTCTTCTGCAATTTCAATTTAGGGTGACCCAATGTATTTTTGCAAAAAAAAAAAAAAAAAAAAAAAAAAGGGACAACGGACTGGGCTAGTGTGAAGTCCCAATTTTTCATTTCTGTGAGGCATGACCATTTCCTTAACACTGTAAATCACTAAACAACTATTCAACCATGACCAACCTCAATTAATAATCCACGTAAATACTGTATTATGCATGTTACACAATGTTTACATTAAAGTATATTGTGAAATAATGTGCTCATGTAAAAAAAATGGAAGAAAAATGCTGTTAAGTTCCGGTTTCCTGATAAAGGCACATTAATGACATTGGATTGTTGCTGCTGTATTTCAGGACTAAAAAAGGCAAAGGAAGTTTTCCAAATATGGAAGTGACTCACCTGACCACTGGGTGGGGTTGTTAGTCCAGCTATCATCCTCCAGGTGAAAGGCCAATCAGGGATGATATTTTGGAAGTGAGTCCTACAAAAAAATGGGAACATTTAAAAAGGTGAAAACATTGTAATAAAAAGTTAAATGTTATTTTTAAGGCAATCTCAGTTGAGTTTGCAGCAACGGCTTTTTGGTCTCAGCATGCCAATTTTTCCCATTCATCTAATAAATACCTCCCCAACACTAATGAATATAAATGTTTTTTTTTTTTCTTTTTGCATGATGGCAACAAAATGGACAGCCTCTCAGGAATCACCATTTAATGATGTCGACAATTACCATCTGCTGTTCAAAAAACAAGGTGAGGACGTCTCCCTAAAAAGAACGTATAACTCTGATTAATATCACACTTATGAAGATTAGCTGTGATTAACAAACAACGCCGCAAGATTATCATGTCAATCTTTCTCATTTCATATTCAGATTTTCTGCTGTTCCACCCTAAAAAAAACTAAACACCACATTTCACATTTTGTTCCACCTTCATTGAAGACAGATATTGATATCAAGTAAATAGTCAAATGTTTAGTAATTGTAACAAAGATAGAGATCTGGGCAGGAATGTATAAAATATAATTTAAGTAACATACAATATGTGTCTCGAGCAAATAATAAAAAAAAAAAAGCTCAGAAACTACAATCATGTATAGATACATTTTTATGATGTTTGAATAAGCTTAGTCTCAATTTATGTCTAAAGCAAGCAAGAAAAGTGAATACAGAGTTACGTGAAAATCTGGCAGCTCTGTTGGCTTTGTACTTTCCACCATTTTATTAGTTTTGTGTGGTGCTACACCGTTAGCACTGTTAGCGTGTTTTGCCAGTGGTAGTTTATCAAGTGAATAGTGTGAAGAAGTGTTTTGATATTTTAATGACTAAAAAACATTTTGCAGTCTTTACAAGCTTATTAATTTTAAGTAATTGCCATTCATAATTATTATTTCACTATTGAACACACGATTACATTTTATATTTATAGTTGTGAGATAAATGAAGTTATTTACGATTTACCCGGTGATATTTTGATCATTTATTGATCTCTGTTCAATCCAAGGGTGGATTTTCAATGCCAATAGAAAAAGATGATTAAATGTGTGTAAGCAAGCATGTCCACACATACAAAATGAATGTAATCAGGCCAGGAAAGTGTCCAAAATTGGCCAATGAAGACAGTGACAGTCAGTCGGGCCAATTGTGTGAAATATTATGTGAAGAATAAATGTTGAAATAAAGTTCAAATGGCATGTGTGTGTGTGCTCATGTGTGTGTGTGCCAGCTGCTGTTTCATGGCAGATTAAAGCCTCCTGTGGTCAATTTGCTCTCCCTAATGTCAGGTCCCCTCCAACAACTGGAATGACTGGTAGCCTAGCAACCGTGGCCACAGTTAAGGGAAGCGCAACCATGCATACAAAATCCACACTGCTTAGGTGTGTTTATGTGCATTTTTATTCGGAATGTAAATCCAACAGTGAGCGAGAGAGAAAGAAAGAGAGACTGTCATTTTCATTTCGCCTTAAGTTCCTCTTTTACGACACCATCTTGCATACTAAGAAGCAATGTATCCCTCTCCAGCTTTTGTCTCCAGCTTCACTTAATTTTTTATGAACTAAAATGTTTAAGCTGTCCTTTAGGTCACTTTTTTTTATTAGCGCTATATTACATCCTGATTCAATTTTTTATTTAAAGTGAAGTGACTCAATGTTCAACTTTTAGGACATTTGGTTACTTGGTTTTTCGGGTAAAGATCAAAATTCTGTACATAACGATGTTGTCTCTTTTATGTTAGTTATTTTTTTATTATCAGTGCTTTTTTTCATGCCAGTAGCCATGTATAGAGTAATTGCAGCCTTGTAGATAGCAAAATTCATTTAGAGTATATTATCTCAGTATTGTGAATTGGTTAGGTTTCTTTTTTGATGGACTTTTATTACGTTGTTGATGGTTCTGACAACGTAATGGAAATTAATCTTTGAGTAGCAACCTCAGCTCAGATATTGCAGAAAATTTTGAATTTCTTGACTTATTGGTTCGACTGTAGGCCAACACTGCGGCATTTTCACTATATGGATGTAAAATAATGTAAAAATGCTGCAGAGATAAATACATTAAAATATGGGGAGCTTGGATATTGGCAATGTAAAATGGCCGCGGGTGGCTTTTCTTCTCAAACCAGCGACATTAACAGTCTTGGTTATTCCATACTTTTGTGGCCGAATCAGAGATGAATGAAACAAGTTTACTCATCTTTAGATACAAAGTCTCACTATATAAAGTATTTTTTTTCTGTAGTATTGTATCTGACGAGCTTAACCAAATGGTGACGAATTGTTATGAAAAGAGCAGCGGAGCGCACGCCAACAGCAATTGTGCTTACACTTTGGTAAAGCAAAAGGGGGAACAAAAACAGTCAAGAGCGAGAGTCATGAGCCAGCAGAAGAAGCACTAGATTACATTAGCAAGGCATGAGGCAGCCAGAAGGTCAGTGAATCACATAAGCGTTCAATACAAGTCAGATGACACTAGCTGAGGCGTCCGACTTGACTGCTGAAGAGCTCTCGTGGTGCTGACAGAGGAAGCCGCATGCTCGCTTCCTCCAACGTGTTTTCACACCTCAGCATGCTGTGGTGATGCACATGCCGAACTCTAAGTTTTGCTGAGCTGGGAAGTTACTACATGAAGGCACTCGCGCCACAATGGGACAAAAGTATAGAGGGGAATTTGCATTAGGAGCATGAGTGTGTTCCCTCCAAGGCACTAGATGGCACCGTGGGGGAAAAGCTTTGTCATCTTGAAATTCCAATTATTTTTGGTAGTTTCTAACTTCCTATTTTTCTATTTCTGTCAGCTGATGTGTTTCAGTCAATTTTGACATTTTTGATTCCAGGATATTAATTTAAATTATTTTGTCGTCCTATTTGACTCAATTTGATTTTCTTACTTAACATAGTGATCATTAGTTTTTTTTTGCGACAAATTTATTTCCAATTTTCCTCATTGCGCACCTATAAAAATAATTTGTCTCAAAGTATTTCATTCCATTGGTATTTTCTTTGTACGTAGCCAAGTGTTTGGTGCTCAACGGAAAAACAGCTTATTTCACCACAATAGTATAAAGCGCATCCTATTTTAGTATGAAAGAAAAAAAAACCTTCACATACTGAAGGTTCGATGCGCTTTGTAAAAATCAATTACCACTACAACTGCTAAAGTGCCACGTCGTGAATGAAGCAAAATGCTGAGTGTCTGTTATGTCTTTTTCAGATCACATTGACTTAGATATGCTCTCTCTACTTTTAATGGGCAGCACTCACAGCAGATGAGTAGTTTGGCACTCTTAGCCCATTACACTGTTAGTGGACACACAGTGCAAATCAGGTGGGTCAAAGATTTTAGTGTGCTCTATCGGTGAAGTGCACTACTCGGTTGAATTCTAATTAACCTGCCGTGAAAGAAGTGGACGAGTTGGGCCTCTTCCAATGAAACGTAATAAGCACTAATGGTTACATTTGTCATCAGTCGGAATCATATCGCATAGGGTCATTCATACTTGCAGAAATGTTTAATAAATATTGATTGACTGGTTGAAATATATTATAAAGAAATATATTGAAGTACCACGCACTGATAGATTTTTTGTCGCCAGCTATGATGTGTTGAGTCAATCAATTGATGACATCATTGATATATTTTTCAACACAGTACAGCAGCTCCTCACACAAATGATTAAAAATACAACACGCTGAATAAAGTTGTAAGTTGTGGGAGTCGCGGCACATGTTTTTTTTCTTCAACAAGCCGGCTGATCTCATCTTTTATCCCACAGCGCAAGTTATTCCACATTCCTCTTTTTCACAAAAAAATGAAGTTTTTCTCTGTCACGCTGTTTCTGTTATTATCTTTGAGAATAAACTTATATATTTTCAAGTGACTGTGCCATCTGTCTCATTTTTGGCCGAATAAATAAATAAATAAATAAATAAATAAATAAATAAATAAATATTTTTGGACATCAGCCATATATTTTTTAAAGGTACAGTGTGAGGCATTTTCGAATCTCCGTCCTATATTTTCACACACCATACAGAAGATTGCAATGAAGCTCTCAGGTAGAGATCACGCTACAGCGCATGGACAGCCTAATGCTGATTCACTACCTATATCTGCTGCGTGAATAGATGCCGTGACAGGCAGGGCCAGATCTATTTTTCAGGAGAAGATTGAACTATTTATGAGATGACAGGCCGCTCACTCGAGACTGTTCACATTTGTGTGTGTGGAATTCTTCACATCAAGATCTTCTATATATGATCTCATACGATGATGTGAAAAGGCTGCATTATTTAAAACCAGTGGGTTTCTCAAAATGGAGAGAATATGACTTCAGGAAGCAATGCAAAATTAAAAACCAAAAGTTGCACATGCTCAAGTGCATTTTTTTCTTCACATTTGATGATAAAACTTACATCGGCTCGAGATTTATCAGTGTAAAAAACTCGATTGTTCGTCATCAAGGTATTTGGGGCAACAGTAGGCTTCCAAAATGGCCGACGTACTGTTAGCAAACCTTGTTAGCTTCCTGTTGAAAAAAACCATGCACGTTGTAGACGGCAGCAAATGAACCTCGTTGCGAACGTGACAATGAATGGTTGTTTGTTTTCTCCCAAAAGTCAGCTGGGATCGGCTCCAGCTCACCCGTGACCCTAATGAGGACAAGCACTAAAGAGAATGGATGGATGCTAGGCTTCCAACTTAATGGGAAAAGTTTGGGCAAAAGGACCTTCTCAGTTCCCAAATGCTTAAAGCAAGGCCAAGGCATGTTATGCCACCAAGATATTAAAAGTTATTCAGTTTGAAGTATTTTAACCATACAATTGGGTCACGTCCAAGGGCCGGCCTTTGTGCGATAGTTAAGTTTGCGAGTCTGCTGATAACGGCATGTGGCAGACGTTGCGATTCAGCGTGTGTGTTTGGCGTGGCGCAGCATTGCTGGAAAATGGAGCGAGGACGCTAGAAGCTGTTGGAAGGAGATGATTGGCTTCAGAACACGGCGGCCCCGTGGTGACAGATGGTTGGGTGGCGGACTCGCCGAGCTGAAATCACCCACTCGCACACGCACAATATTTGGCTTTGCCCATCCTCGTGTGCACACAGGCACACAAAAATTCTCCATACGCGCACTGACATACAATTTTAGGCAAATGTCTTTGGCCAAGCTTTGTTGTTTTAATGACCTCTTCCACGGCAGTCATTTAAACAGTAAATAGCAGCGCACACACAGTTTGCGAGACAAAAGCAACTGATTGTTGTGGACTAGCAAACAGGCCAAAGAATGCTAAGATTAAGTAGAATTGATTGCTAATAAAATCTGTCTTTAAAGAAATGGAGCCTAAATAGAGTGAGGAGCTGTTGATTACGTCTCAACGAGTTTGCTGTCACAGTGGAGTGTATGAACAGCGGCCTCCATGAGTTCAAATGTTCTTATTATCTTTACAAGCACTTACTTTTTTTTTTTTTTTTAGCCCCAACACACTTGGGCTCTTCTTCTGCAAATGGCAGCAAGTACACTCACTGGCGAGGTCCAATTCACTTTAACTTGCTTTACTGGCTCCCTTAAAGCAAACTGATTTTAGTAAGATAAGAAATAGGGCAGCAATTCGATAGAGTTTACTCACCTTGGAGCATTCCTGCTCTCTCAGCACAGGCCCTGCCTATTCAAAAAAACAACTGGGGCCTCACAGTGTGACATCATAATGTGAGTAGCCAATCACATACTCCCATTCCTCTGCAGCCCAAACAGACACATAGAAAATTTCTCAGAGCAGCTATCTTTGCAACTTGAGTTGACGTGTTCTGATTTTGGCACAACAAATACATTTTTAAAATGTTTCCATGTAAGTCATTGCTGTTTGGTGTATTAAATGTCATTTTTCTATGTAGTTTGGTGATGTCCTGCTTTGTGAACAGTCAGTGAGCGCAGAAAATGCCAAAGATAATATATAGTCATATATGTCCATTTAATTGACTGTGGAAATCTTTAATAAAACAAAATAAAACACGATGCATTTGTAAAACAATCAATCTAATGGTGAAAAAAATGTGTTAGTGTGCCTTCATATTCGTGACAGATGCACATTCAGACAACAACAGGTCCATATTTGCGAACTAGCTCACACTCTAAGCAATGACAGTGTTTGGCAGTGACTGGGGGGCATACGGGGGGGGGGGGCTTGCTGCGCATCTCCCTGAGCAAACAGCAGGGGGGCTGGAGGGGACTCTGCTGCCTCCACCAGCCAACAACAGCACCTCTCACTGTCACCATTATCACAGCCATCAGCGTCCAAGCGACAAATAGCACCAGTGCGCTTGACATGGAGGAGCACGCCAAAAGCAAACATGCAAGTAGAAAATGTCATGGCAAGCTGAGAGAAGACATTTCTGTTGGGGAACAACACAAACAAGACTGGATTACATCTCACTTTGGCTACTTAAGGTCCAAGCGGTGACTTTGCACAAACGCAACTCCCCTATAAAGAAGATTTATGCTCTACTTAAGTGCTTTGCCAAATGAGTTTTGCAGTAAATATACTTTATCTCTTTCTTGTGCATGTTTTTTTCCTAAACGCTCCTATTGCCAAGAAGTTGCTTCCAAATTAGGAATCAATTCATCAAACAGGATTTTTTTTAAACCAGCAATCCTCAATAATTTTATACAATGTGGACCACATAAAGCAATATTTTCAAAAACTAATAATTGATAAGAATATATTCCAGAGGTGATTTACCTTGAACATGTCATAGTGAATTCCTTCCAGTTATCCAGATTATTCCAACAGAATTACATTCCACTCAGGAGGCCCTTTGCACCAGTGTTGGTGAACACTGAGCAGGTGACACAAATGGGCTTAATAAGCTGTGGATCACACTCAGGAAGTTGTCATCGTGCTCCCCTGGGAAGCTTTGGCGTTCCAGTGCGACGTTTCCAGCGTTCTCAAATCACACTGTTCTTGCTTAGGGGCGACAAGCTGTTGTCTGTTGCCCATGCCGGGACGCATTTCATACCATCATTAGTGGGAATGAGCAATAACGCTCGCCTGGATCAAATGTGAAAACTACAAATCGACTCATTTTTTAAACAACACAGCCCATGGCTTGTTGAAACAGGAAAAAAAAAAAAAATCACTGAAAGTGAAAACTGTTTAGGGTCCAATTGTGCTACTTGGCAGTGTACACAGCAGGTTGTTATTTGCAAAAAAGTTGACATGAACGCAGCAAAAAAAGATGCAAGCGAGTCGAAGTGGCAGATGGCGTGTAAATAATGTATACGCTCTCACGGGAGAATCCGAGTCTGTCTGGTTTGGGTTTGATAGACCGACTCGGACTCCCACACGTGCTGACCCTGTAATTGTAAAAGACCAAAGCGTTGTGTTCACTTGAGCCAAGAACAAGATGATCCAAGGTCAACTATATGTTAAAGTAATTCTTACGTTGCCAAAGTTGGCGTTTTGCACACAGGCAATAACAGTGATTCGTTCTTCGCCATTGTTGTATTTACATGACAACACCTGCTGATGAATATCTGTCTATTCCGGAGGGAACGCCTACCGTGGAATTGAGCAAATCGTTGTTGCAGAACAGCACTCCTGCTGCCTAGAGCTGCTTGGGATTCAATATCCTTCCACAAGGGCACTTCATCTGGCCATGTTCTTGTCATCTCCAGGGTGTTCTCTTGTCACAGCATGTTTTCATAAGCAAAAAAAAACAAACAAAACACCCACAATCCTATACTTTAGGTGATAACAGTATAGTGGAATGAGATACAAGAAATCATCAGGATGATTGTTTTGCTTTCACCCAGTAGAAAAAAAATAAATCAAAGCACTGTAATGGTAGCACAGTGAACAAATCTCCTTAAAACAATTTTGACTTGTTTAAAACCAGTTCTAGTTAAAGTTTACTGACTAAACATAAAACAAATTACACATTAGAGATTTAAAATGACCACAAAACCGCTAGATCAATTCAAATACATAATAGGAATTGTCATAGACTGGCTAACGAATAGCATTAGCACACAACCGGTGGAGCAATACATGCAGACAGACAATATAATATAAGCATAGATATATTTCTCTTCTGATGTAAGGTGCACATTATTCAAAGAAAGAGCAGCATGTCACGAATCAAAGGAAACACCAGCAAGGTTGATAAAACAATCCGTGTGATCGCCGCGTGTGTGCGCTTTCCTGAACAGAAGCAAACGAGGGCCTAGTTTCTCGCACGCGCCTTTTAATAAATAGCACGCATTGAAGTTACGAGTCTTTAGATTCCGTAAAGCAGACAAAAGGGGTGAAAGGAGGCACACCGTTAACGTCAGAGCGTACCAAGGGGAGCTGCGGGGCAACAATGGCTCCCCCGCTGCAGATTTGACTAGGGAAGATTTGCCAAAGACAAGTAGCTCCTTATGATATAATACGCTTCCGACTGTGCCGCCTCTCGCTTGTCATTTGGCTGAGCTGCCTTCTGCATCTCGGCACGGCAGGATGCTGACATTCACACCACGGAGCGGGTGTGATTTGCTCTCACCAAAGCAGATGAAAAGTGGTTTATATAGAAGCTGAGAGTCAGGATCATATGGTTGCAGCAGGTGACGGAACAAGGCGAGCATCCCCCCCCCCCCCCCCCCCCCCCCTGTTGGAACATGTTTTATTTTGGCCTCCTCATTTACATGCTGTGTCTTGTGAATTGCTCGTTTCAGAACAAGATGAAATTTGTTGTCGAGATTTGGGAGGGATTATTGCTTGTGCGATGTGAGGATTGTTTGTGGTCATCTAAATTTGACCACTTACAGTTGGTAACTTTGTAACAGATTAGTCCAAAGGAGTCAACCGAGTGTTAAGCTAATGAAGCCTTCTAAGCCTGAAGGAAGTGGACTCCCGTTGACTCCGCTTTTGGTGTCGACCTTGATGAGAAAATCAGGTCATTAGGTTTCTAACAAAGTGAGAGGGAAGACGAGTGTGTCTGGACATATCATTTTCCAACAGCCATCATTTCCTTCACAAGCTCAGTAATATTCGCCGGTGTGATTTAGGCTTTATAGGTGTCATTACGGGACATAACTGCCTTGCCTGCTTCTTTGAATACTGATTTAAAACCTCCCGGCGTGATATTCCGCTTCCTGTCTTTCTTTATGGAGGAAGAAAATGTGGAGAAAAAAAAAAAAAAAAACTAATCGTGATTTAAAAATATGTTTTATGCTTAGTGGGAGAAATGAAGACATGGCATCTTGTGTGATGCCTTCACTGATCTTTATCCCGGTTCGGACAATCCAGTTCATCCATGTAAACTAGTATAAAAAATATATTATGTTTTATTTTGTACATGTGGCAGATGCTTTCTCGCCAAGCTACAAATAGGCAACTAATGGAATATTACGTTGCTTAGTTACGAGATCACCGCATGATGCTTAATGCTTTTTAGCTTTTTACAGAAAAAAATTCCAGCATTTGGACTCAGGTGCAGAGATAACGTTTGTGTGATGATGCATAGTTTGTACCTTGACTTTTCACTTTCTCCATTGAAACGAATCGACGAATCTCGAATCTGAAAAGCAGCATAATTTGTGGTTAGGTGTTTTCACTATACTGTACAAAAAACATGGAACAACTCATAAAAGAGGATTATGCTACTTCCTTGCCAATGTAAATTCTGCCCCGTTGATAATTTCATAAGCAAGGTGGGCTGCGCCGTTGAGGGAGTAATCACATGACTTCAATCATGACCACAGCGTCTCGTTTCATTCCCTTTAAATGCAATTGTGTGTGCGTGTGTACATCACTTTACAAGACCTCCGAGTTCTTGACACCTCATTTTATTGTCCCAACATTCAAAAGTACAAATAATTCAAACACAACAGTTTTATGAAAAAGAAAAAACAAACATTTACAGCAAGATTTTCTATTTTGTTTCCAGTTTCAGAAATGACCTAAACTAGCAAGGATAACATGAAGTCATTCATCGCAGTAATTAGATTAATAATAAGAATAAGAAGAATACTAAGAATAATAGCAATAATAACCATAATAATAATAATCATCATTGTTAATAATTTTTAAGTAATAACATAAGCAGGAGAGAAGAGAGAGAGAGAGAGAGAGAGAAGAGAGAGCGAGCCGCAATCCACAGGGCCCCGCCGACATTTTTTTTCGTCTTTTTTTGTCTTTAAGGATTTTGTTTTATAGATTTTTTTTTTTAATCAGATAGTAAACAAACACGTCTCAGGAGGGGGGGAAAAAAGAAAACTGACAAGAAGTAGAAGAAGAAGAGCCGAGTTCCTCTGTTCACCTTCCCTCCTCCACTACTGGCTGCCTTGCTCCTACCGGCAGCCTGCCACTCACCGACTATAAGGCGCTACGAGGATGGTGGTGGGAGCCACTGGGGTGAGACATGGCGCGAGGGGGGACGCAGCCCCATGACTTGCGCACAACAACACACTCACATATTTTACAGCCACATGATTAGGAACACTAGCACGATAGAGTGATATCAAATACAAGAGCTGTATCACATATTCATCATAATAACATTAATAACGTTGAATTTCAAAACAGAATAGTCTGTACAAGATAGCGGCAAAGCACTACTTTTAGTTCGACAGGGCTATGGCCTGACAAAAAGCTCATCCCATTATAGTTCCTTGGTACCAAGATAAAACAGGATGGCGCCAAAGCACTTGTTTTGTATCACACAGAGCGACGGCCAGTCCAAATGAAGCTCTAGCTCCTCGCTTCGACATAGTTCCTTGCCGCCAAGATGCCACAGGATGGCGGCAAAGCACTAGGTATCTATTAGACGGCGCTATGGCCTGACAAAATGAAGTTTAAAATGAACTTTAAAATGGTGATTTGCCACAGGGTGGTGCCAAAGTACTACTTTTATTTTAAACGTGACCGTACTGAGGACAAAAATCAGGACTAGGTGAATTTGCGAATAGTAAGCATTGTCGTATTTGCAAAATATGTGATACAGCTCTCGTATCGGCTCTCGTCAAATTAGGTCGAGTCATAATGTGGCTGGTTGGTGTATACAAACACACCCAAACACACACACACAAACAGACACACACAGGCACGCGTCATAGGAGGTCACACAGTGTAGGAAACTGACACATCAGAACAACATTCTACCGGGGTCGTTGCATAAATCCAAGCCCCCCACGAGCCCTTTACGGCGTCGAGGGGCATGAAGGGGTCTGCTCGTGTGTATGACGGGCTCATATGGTAATGATGTCACATGACTGAAAAGCGTGTGTGCACGTTACTCTCCAAACACACACACATGACTCCTTCACGTTTTTGAACAAAAGAATCCAATTCTGTATATTCATACGTCTGGAACCCTTACATTTTACCTTTCAAAATATATAATATATATCATATTAGAGTATATAAAATATAGAATCGGTACAATCCCTTTTCATCCCTCCAGAGTACTTCTTCGGTCGTTTTTTTTTTTTTTTCCCCAAACATTTGTCAGGATGCAATTTTTAAAAGAAGTCTTGAAAACCAATTAAGTCGACCCTCAAACAAGAGCGGGCGTTGAAACGTCGACACGCCCGAGCCTCCGTTACAGTAACTACGTAGACGTATGCTTTCAGACGTACAGTTTTGCATAAAGGTTTCATCACAAAGCGGTAGTAAGTGGAGGGAGGGTGTGGACGGAGTGGCTTTAGAGAACGACACAAACTTATCACAGGTTATATTGAACCAGAACGACTGTTTATAACATTCTAATAAGACTAAACTTCATTGGAAAAGATCTAAAGATTTCATTTTGAACAAGACAAGAAAAAAGCAAGAGCAAATTGAACTATTAATAACTAGGTTATGCATAGCGAGTAACTGTTTCTAGTAATAAGGGAAGAGCGTTCCCTGGCCCTCCAGACACTTTTTTAATTTTTTTTTTAAATTTTTCCTGACTTTTAGAATTTTTTTTTTTTTATATGGTCATTTTGATATATTGGTACAAAGCACAAACGTACTAAAAGTTCTCTCAGTGCAGTGGACTACTGGAAGAGCTTCTCCACTAGTCGCTTTGTTCCCTTTTGCTCAGAAACGCCCCCCCTCCCTGTACCAGAATCACGCAAATACACAGACAATGAAACAAATAAATACATAAATACACAGATAAATTAAACGGTTCATAAATACACAATAAATAGAAATAAATAGAAAAATAAATAGTTGAACAAAAATAGAGAAGTAAATCCAAATACACTTATATTCAAAGCTTTTTGTTCGGTTTCATTTTGCCGCGGTAGGAACGTAAAGTTAATACAAACCTCTTTTTTTTTTTTTTTTTTTATCTCCACAAGCAACATGACGACAATTGAACAGTTTCCTCACAAGTTTTTCTAAGTAACTGAACCACCACTTCATGATAAGTTGCCATATGAAAAAGACAAGCTCCAACTAAAGAACAGTGACAACTCAGATAGTACAGTAGATATTGTAAAACAAAAGTAGACTATGTATATATAGATATATATATATAGATAGATCATCTATTTGTACAGAGCAAAGAAAGACACAGTAGTCATAGATCGCCTTTTCAGGAAACAAATATCTAGACTAAAGGAACTAGCTAATAATCATCGTTAAGTTTGGACAAAAAAAAAAAAGCTCCACGCTCAGCAAGTAATGCAAAAGCCAGCAAGCCAAACAAACAAAGCAAAATAAATAAATAAATAAATAAAATTTGTTCAGTGATTTTTTTTCTTATTTTTTATATATATATATATATAGATATATATAGACTTTTTTTTTACACAACCCAAATGTGTTGATCTGGTTTTTCTGCAACAAAATAGTCTCACCAGACTATTTGGGCCAACGATAAACAAATAAGCTCAATTCAATGCCAACATCAACAAAGTATTTTTCTTTTTTGAAACAACACATAGAACAACCAACTGGGATATTTAAGATATGTGAATAATGTGGTATAGCACCTACTGTTGATCGCTAAACAGAAGTTTGCACACAAATGCAGAGCAAAGAGAAACAATATCGTGTATGCGTTGGAAATGGATCGAGGTGCATATATGCGATTACCGATTACCCCGGATGGATCGAGAACAGGAAAAGAAGCGGACAAAGCGTCTTCTTGCTTTGGGCTCTGGACGATAAGGATGGTTACCCTCTCCCTTCCCCTTGTGGGTATTGAATAATTACGCACTAGTACATGTGTGAAAAATTACCAAAATCACCCGCCTTGGTTTCCTTTTTCCTTCTAGAAAATGGCCGTCGCCAACGTGGCTTCCTCGGAAAACGACGAGCGCTGGGCCTAGAAAGTACCGCGGCGGAACGACAAGACAAGGTGGTGCCCCCCCCCTCCCCTCCCAGTTAGCCAGTCAAAATATTTTTCTCTTTTTTCAAATCCAGATTCTTGTAAAAATTTCTCAATAATTATTATTTTAATTATCATTTATAAAAATAGATTCTTCTTTCTATTTATTTTTAATCTTTTTTTTTCTAAACACATTTTTTTTTCCAAGCAAAGAGATCATCTCTTTGGCAACAGTGTTATTTCATTTTTTTTTTTTCTTAAATTACTTAATGTGTCATCAGGAAAGCTAACCCATCCCCCCCACCCCCACACCCGCACCCCATCTCCCTGTGAGGAAAGACATTATGTTTTGTTTGCGATACAAAACAAAAACAATGTTAGAAAGTCTTGTTTTTTTTTTTTGTTTTTTTAGTACTACTATATCTGACTCGGCGGGAGTATGAAATCCCGTCTCGAATCATAAAGGGGACTTTTAAATATGACTATAAATGAATGAATGGGTCACCAATTGTTAAAAAAGAGCCCCCTCCCTGCAGTGACTGGGAGGTTCAGGATACTAACAACAGTGGGTCCGGATATACAAAAGAAACGCTAATCCCGAATCGAGACATTGGTCTAAAAAGGATATTCTCTTCTCTAAAATCGGAGGGGGTGGGGTGGGGTGGGGGGTGCTACTGTTTACATAGGAGAGAAAACTCATTTTAGCAATCAGAACAAACAGAAAGAGTATACAACAAAGAGAAGCCTGCGTTATCTCAGGAACTTCCCAAAATGCATGAACATTTTCTTCATTTTTGTAATACTTAGGCAACGTTGGCTTATAGGTCCAAAGTTATGATATAAGCCATTTTGAGTTCAATTGGGTTGGATGGTTGCTTTATGTTCCAGTTTTGCTGTGCTGGATGCCTGGAGGAGGGGTGGTGGTCGTGACTGGAGGGGCTAAAGGGAGTGGTGGAGGTGAGGGGGTGGTGGTGGTGGTGGTGGGGGCGGCCATTTTGGAGCCCGCGGGGCACCTGCTTCTACCTTGTTCGAGTTCAGGACTTGTGGGTCTTGTTAGTCTTGAAGGAGACTTGCAAGACGCGGTCGCCCAACCTGTAACCGTTGAGACTGGCGATGGCCATGGCCGCTTCGTCGTAATTTGTCATGGTGACGAAGCCGAACCCTTTGCACTTGTTGGTGTTGAAGTCACGGATCACCTTGACGTTGTTGACGGCGCCGAAGGGCCCGAAGAGCTGCCACAGCACGCTCTCGTCCGAATCTGGGGATAGGTTGTAGACGAAGATGCACCAACCCGTGCCGGTGTGCCCGGGGATGTTCATGCCCACCAGGCTGGTCATGCTGTCGATCGTGATGGGTGAAAACCTGACGAGTGGCAAAGACAGAAAGACGGAGATTTGAAGACCAGTGAAAGGGAATACTAATACACCTACACTTTGTGGACAAGGATCGGGAAACTACAAACGCAAACGGAAAGTTATAGGATGTTCCAATGTGCCTGCGGGATGTTTTATTTTTTTCTATCCAGTCATCCACAAGAACATTTGTGAGATCCCTGAGAGACCAGCCGCGGTCTCATCGTTGTCGGTAGTGCATACAGATTACGGATTCACAATGAGATTCTTCCACCCCATTAGATGTATTTGTATTCACTGCAGGATCGCTGATTTAGAGAAGAAGATCCGTCAGGACATTCGTCGTCGTATCATAAGCATGCCCAGACAACGTAGGGCATGAGGAGAGCAGACGCATGATTTACAGCGTGATTTTTAATCCAGTCCTCAAGTGCTTGCTTAGTTGTGTTTCTAGTTATTGCTCTTTCGTTATCTTACCTTAATAATTTGTTTTTTTTCAATTTAAATTATTATTTATATTTATTTTTATTATTTTATTTATTTATTATTTATTTATTCATCATTATCTAAATGATATATGTTCAGATGCTTGATTTTTTTTTTATAAATTGAGTAAAATATTTTATTTTATATTTTTGGTTCCACATTAAAGTTAGTAACTCTTATTTGGATTATTTTAAATTAATATGGCATATAGTAAGTCATTAAAAGCCAATTTAAAGCTTAATAGGGAGCGACAAATTAGATTACAATCAGTTACAGTTGTCGTAGAGTTTTTTTTTCCATTTTTTTCCCCAATATTTGTAGAACAGTATTTTTTCCCTCCTCTCGTTTCTATTCATCCATTTCCATTATAAATAAAGGAATGTTTATTTGTGTTTTTTCCCATCAACCCAGTTGGTTGCAACATCGTGATTTTACTTCTATTTTATATAGTAGACTATTGATTATCATTTAATTTTACTCTAGCCAAGCTTGGACTAGCTTCATTGCTAAAGGCCTCCCGTCAGGAATGACTACATATATGCCAAAGAAGATGCAGATGAAGTTCTTCTCTTGGTGCCCTTGAGTGGCTCCTCCAAAAGCCAAATTGCATAAAGTTGTTGAATTAAAGCATTGCTAGAAATTCATCAAAGATCACGTGCCAGGCTACTAAATCTCTTCTCATTCGCCTGGTAATCTTCTCCTTTTTCTTTCGATGCAAGACGATTTGAATCCTCAGTTGACTTCACTTAATTGCCTTTCCGCTCAAAGAAAAGAAAAAAAAATAGGGAGGAAAAAAAAAGTGCCCATTTTTAAAAAAAATAAAATAAATGAGATAAAGAGGTTCATTTTTTTTATGCCACCTCTCTTCAAGAAACAACTATAGGCATTATTGGGCATGGTTTAATTGAGATTTCCGCCTTGCTGCAGCTGTCTTGGAGAAAAGGGAGGGAGGGAGGGAGGGAGCAAAATGGAAAGTAGAAGCACTTTACAGCCCAGTGGCATTAAGGTACAAAGCATATTCCTCCCACTCGTCCCCGAGTCTGCAGAGTCTGTTCTCTACTCTTGCGGTGCTTGTGGCAATGATCGATTGCGCTGCTTGCTGCCCCGCCCTTTTTCTTATCTCGCCACTGACTATATATGGCGGCCCCGCAAAGACGACGACCTTCCTACATGACTTTGATGGCGCATGGTCTGATCCTGGCCAATGCGAGAGCTCGGGATGATTGAATCATTGACTCCAAGGTCTTACTGCAATCATTTGCCTTCATCGATTAAGTACCACAGGGTAGGGGGGAAAAGAGATTATGCTTGACAATATACATCAATCTGTGAGCGAAACAGATTGGAGGAGCCAAGTAGGTTTCCGCCATGAGCACACGATTTATTTTTTTGATCAACTTTTTTGTCTCCATTTTTTTTTGAGTAATCTTGTTGGAATTTGTGATTTTCCTTCGCATCTGAGTGTTTGAGCATAAAAGTGCATTAGGGCATATATATGGATCTGGGAATGAACCTAAACCGAATTTACAGACGAGAACAAGGGTTGCATAGCAACAGTGTCAGCTGACCACATTGTTTCGTCTTTAGGAAGGCCAACTACTTGCAGGTGACATGCTCTGCAATCAGCATGCTTGTTTTAGATTCGGGACAGGCATAACAGATGATCATTTGATGAACCGATCATGTGGGATTGATTATTGATTAATCATGTCTTGAAACCATTGAGGCAAAATTGTAAACAGCCAAGTCACTGTTGATTCAACCTCAACTAGTTTGTAGTCTAAGGAAGTACAACATGACATCATGGACATGTGCTATCAATACTATTCACTATTTTTTTTTTTTCTATTTCATTGTTTAAGAAGCTAAGTTGTCTCCAAATGATGTCCCAAGAGCCTGCAACATGCAAGATGCCGCTGTCAGCACATCACAACAATGGCTGCTATGCGCCTGATTACGTAACACCTACTGTATGCTAGCAACAAAGCAAAGAAAAATGAGGCACGAAGGCAAAAAGGAGGGAATTCGAGCAGCGCAGAGCAAAGCCGGAGCCATCTGCAGTGAAACATTTCCTGTTTCTAGCAAGGATCCAGGTTCAACCAGCCTCATCGCTTGTACTCATTAAGCCTGCTCGGATCACGGCAACGGCTCCCAAAAGAGATTCAGCCAATGAGTACATTTGGCTTCAAATGTACGCACTGTTTCAACGATAAAAAGGTATGATTTTTTTTTCCTTCAGTTTCAAATCTAATCATTTGTTTTTTCCCAGGCAAAGATGAAGCGACAAGGCCAGAGAACCTGAATCCCGAAGAAAAAAACAACACCTAAAAATGAAGAAGTCGAGAACAAATCCATTCTGTGCACAGAAAGAACCCAAAAACAATCCAAACAACACTGCCACTTGTCATAATAAAAACAAAGCAAATCCATCACCACTGAAAACAAAGACAAATTGTTTTCTGCTTTTTAAAGTGCTTGTTAGGCATTTGAAAACACTCAAGCTCACGAGTAAAAAAAAAAAACAAAAAACAACAACAACAAAACAATCAAACCAAAATCAAAAACCAAAATGCAATTCACCTTGAAAATTTGTTAAACGTAAATTGACAACAAAAACTACACAAAAATAAATAACATGAAAAGGATACTAGAAAATAATTAAGTCAACATGGACATCTGGCATTGGGTGAAATTTTTAATTACCTCTTTACGCCATAGGCCATATTAAGCAAATTGTCCAGCCTGTAAAGAGAAGGAGGGTTCTGGGGTTAATGGTGGGCAGATGGTTGACTTACTCAATGGAACTAATGTTGAGTCCTGTTGGAACTGCATGAGCCTTCTCACTCGACAACACACAAAGCCATCACGAGTTAGCCCATTACACTGAGGAACCCCACCAGAAGAAGCTAGCATTGCTTAAAGATGCTAAGTCATGTTTGTAGAAACAAACACGAATGCCGACAGACGTGGAGCATAGCTTAGCACTTAGCTAACAGAAGCGGCTAAGCTAGCCCTTTAGCTCAAACACTAATAGTTTGTGTCTATTGCTTTTTGTGGCACCATGTTAATTGTTGTCGTCTATCAAGAGGACTCCTCAAAATGGGATGTCAGTAAAAATAGAATGGTCTGGTCTGGTATTTGAATGATGGTGAGCGAGCCATGATGATTTTAAGCAACAAAAACACGAGATAATGTCAAACATGTCATGAATATCAAGTTTAGGGAGCACTAACAGTGACCTACTACTTGTTTGGGTATTAATGGTACCAGCAAGATACAAACTTATGAGGTCTCAAGCATTTTTTTAAAAATTAGACATGGCTTGGGCTTGAGTACAAAAACACCCAATAAGTGAGCTTGTAGCAAATAACAAAGCATAACAACGCATAAGTCCTTTTCCTAAATCTCAGAATAGACAAATTCCAAAACGCGAATATACAAGGGTGTATTTTTAAAACGGTGGGCTAAAAGCTTTGCAGTTTGTGTGTCTATTCATGTCTCCCTCTAGAGACCATCAGTGTGTATGTGTGTGAGTGAGGGGGGATTAAAAAACCTGTGGGCTGTGTAAAATGGTGGCCCTCTTGGATGGATGCAGTCTGCTTGGTGACTCAATGACCTTCATTCCTCACTTGCTCCCAGCCTGTCTCATGTCTTATTAACTCCGAGAGCCTAATGGACAGGGGCCATGGCTTATTGAGCAACAGCTGGCGAGAGACGCCTCGTTCCTCTCGAAAACACTAAACTTAACCTGGCGAAAAGGGTCCGGCTACTTTAGGGTAGTGGTGGCACACTCTTAATTACTCCTTCCAAGGACATTAAATTGTCATTATAAAAAAAAGCCTTCAAATGGAAAACCACTTGGAATCGTGTAAGCTAGCAAGGCTAACCGCTACTCTCATCCACAACCATTTTTATGAACTTATCCGAACGAAAACAGATGTATAAAGATTTTGAAGCCTTGTTAGCAAGACATTTTGCAGCAGAGTTTAAAATTGTCTCGAAATAATCCCGATAGGAAGATGAGGTGCTAAAAACACGTGATTAGCAATTAGCTTATTAAATTCGACTTGTTGACTGGTCAACTAAGCTCAAAATTATTATTATGATGACTCACTTCGTAATTCGCATTGTAGGCCAGTTAAAAAATATGAATGCATCCATTAGCATTGAATTAGCAGTAATTAGCAAATGACGAAGTAAGAGAATGAGTGTGTGTAAATGAGGAAATTGGCAAGAACGCTCAGAGCGAGAGCTTGAGGGCCAAGAGCGAGAAGACATCTGCCGGCCGCTGGGCCACAGGGCCACAACGCAACAACCTGCTGCTCTCACACAAACACGCAAACACACAATAGTCACACACACCCACCATGCAAATGCTCAGTTTTCTTTTTTTACGCTGCCTCTCTAACCCAAACAATAGGACCTTTGTTTTCCCTCTCAATGCGGCGTTAAAGGAAGAATAAGCCTGTTTTGTTTTTTTCTTATTGAAACAAAAATCTGTTCTACTATAATTGGTTCCTGCCCTGAATATAATAAGGGTAATTTGCTAATTAGCGCCATTTGTTAAGGGCCAAAAATGGGAAACGAGCTGGGCTGTAGGGCTCGGTGTATTATGCTCAAGTCGATTACGGCTGCTGCTTGGAGTGGGACCATGCCGACACAATTGTAGCCGAGCCATAGCATTACGTACACGAGCCAGGGACTAAAATATCCAAAAAGTCCAGCATTGTCCACAAATGACACCATGCAACATCTAAGAACCACAATTAATTTCCACGTTGACCCTGGAACATTTTTTTTTCCACTTTGCCATCTCCTACGAAATATAAACGTGCCTTTTTTTGCAATGTTGTCCTCACAAGCACTGCATAAGAAGAAGGAGCAAATATACACTTTAAGTCAGTTTCCAAGTTTCAGAGTGTCGCGTGGTGAAGTGGGGAGCACAGGGACACAGCGAGGAAGTGTCCTGTGGTTGTGAGTTGTGATGAGAAGCGACAGCTCTCCTGCAGAGTCTGTAAATTGGCTTGGCGTATCACAGACACACAGCCACGCTACATCGCTCAGGTGTCACACCAGGAAAGCGCCGCTGCAAGAAAAATACCTTCCCGACTTTGACGGAGAATAAACAGCAATACCGGCTTAGTGTTATTGAAAGAGAGAGGAATTTGTATGAGTGTGCGTTTTGTGAAAATCCCCAAAACATTCCGAGTTGTATTGGATGATGGAAAACATCTCTTGTTTTGTGTGTGTGTGTGTGTGGTGAGATGAAATAGAAAGTGTTGCCAATGAGCTTACTAATACTTCCAGGAAAATAAAAATGACCTGGTAGAACACATACAGTGTATGTACTGTATGATATCAAATGAAGTGTAGGGATGACGGAGCTGGGCAAGAATGCACTGTCACCTTTTTATTTGTTTTCAAAAGATTTTCGAAAACAAATCCACAAAACCGGCACGTTTCTACCCTTGCCAAGAAGTTGATGCTTTTGTTGTGGTTTGTTTGGTTGTTAGCAGGATTATGCAAAATTTATTAAAGGGATTTCAACTAAACTTTATGATGAGAGAAGTATTCTATATTGGTGTGTACCTGGATTTAAGAGCTGTAAGTATTTTTGGGATTTTTTTTTTTTTACCTCCCTCCCACTAATTTCAAAACGACCTTTCAGAAAATATGCAATGGCAATGTTGTGGGCCACTTATGCAGCCAAAACAACGAATGAAATGTGCCTCATAACCACTGGCGGCGCTAGAAGGGGGGACATGGGGCACTGCCCCCCACCACCAGATATATGCTTGCCCCCCCCTCAGAAAAAAAAATCCTCGCTCTGCCATTGCTCAAAAGTGAGTCATCATCTATTTGCAGTTTTCCCAAATTCACAAATTGTCATTTTTACCTAACCTATTGTCAACTATTCACTGAAAAATACTTTTTTAAATGTCTGTAATGCCACAAGATGGTGCCAAAGCCATGCTTATAGGAGTAATTAGTGACAGAGGAATGTTGAAGTGATACAACTCGAATGACACTAGCATCTTTATATGGTGGGAGGAGCTAAATTTAGCCTGGGTCGTAAGTAGCAGTTACGATGTATATATAATTTTTCTAAATCAAAGCTGGAAACTATTTGAAGAATCGCGTATCAAAAATGATTTGGAATCTGATTCAAGTGTTTTGGGACCATATGTTGCCGTTTTTTTTTTTTTTTTTCACTATACACAGAAGGGTTCTGTTTTAATCCCTTGCAAACGTTTACTGTGTTGCTGTTTTAGGCCACACCTCCTTTATTCAATTTGTATAGGAGACAAGTGCATGCAACAAAGTAGAAAGTCACTTTGTTTTTATGAGCCAAGTCTCAAAAACCTTGGATTATGAAGGTAATATTTTGAGCGGATGACTGACAATAAAAATATATTTTCACTCAACCAAGCGTTTTAGGAAAAAAAAAACGCTTTTTTTTTTCCCCTCTCTCTAAAAATGGCTTTACCTTTTTATTGCACAGCAACGATCTGTACGGATAAAGTGTTTTTATGGCCATGGAGAACAAATGTGATTCATTTTTTTTTTCTTTTACCACTAACTGCATTTATAAACAAATGCATTCTTGCCCAGGGATGCAGGAAAGTGCTGGCAAAATGGAAGTGTGATGAAATCAAGGGAAACACAAATGTGAATGACAGAACCCCACAGTCTCGCATGAAAAGTTCCTCTCTGATGTTGCAAGTTCTCGCAGGGCTTGATTTACTGGCAACTGTAGCAAGTGCAAAGTTCACTTCTGTTTGTCTTCTAAAGGCCATACAGTTGCTAGGATAAATTTTGACAAGAAAAATGATAGACGATGTCTGAGTCAAAGGTCGTGCTATGGCTTGTGCTCAATGCTTAAAAAATTTTTCTTGGTGGTTTAGATGTTAAGAAGGAAACATGTTGCCTGAGCAGTAGAGCGGTTTCCTTCTAAAACATTCAACCATTTGGACTGTAGTTTTTTTTTTTTCATTCATGAGTAGCATAGTGGTTTCATTTCAATGTCTCTGATTGACAAAATACATTTAGGTAATTGACTTTGGATATTTTCAGATTTCTTTTCAACATAGGTAACATGTAGGAAATCTTTGGTATTTGTAAAAATATTTTTGTTTGTTTCATGGACACCCTGAGACCCCCCCTCCCTCAAGGAAAAAAATCCTAGCTCCGCCATTGTTACAAACCAACTGCTTGGGTCCAGCAAAACAGAAGTAGAAATGTGACCCTTACATTTACTACACACAAATAAAAAAAATAAAACGTGCCATTGATGAGTCATATCGTGACTTCCAAACAGCTAAAACCCAAAACGAGACTAGCCCCTACTAACAGACTCAAGTCACTCCCATTCTTAGCTCAGCCCAAGTACTCACCTGAACCTCTGAGCCTGGTGGTGGAGGGGCCCGGGGTATCGGCGGTTGGGGGACTGGTAGAGTTGCGACAGGAGGGCCTGGCTGGTCTTCTGGCTGGGATTATTGGCGAACTTGACCGTGATGGGCTCAGCCGCGCCCGATGGCTTCTGTCCGTTGAGACCTTTGATGGCCTCCTCAGCCTCTATCCTCTTATCAAAGCGGATGAAGCCCACGCCTCGGGAGCCGCCTGTGGGGCCAGCAGATCACAAACAAACAAAGGCCTCTTTTACTTCTCCAGGTTTGCAAGAGTCACTTGAGTCACCGCACACAGACACACACAACATTCAAACATTGTTTGTTGTGACATTTGACTTCCTTCCTTGGCGATTTGTTACGTAACCTAAAATATCTTTTGTTTGTGCACGAAATGACCAATTCATTTAGTACTAATTAGATCTAACGAGACAACAACATCAACAAATCTACTAATGCTCTATGTTAATTGACACAATCCGAGGTATTTATTCCAATGTTTGTTTTTGCCGTTGTAATTTTCTCCCACGTACAGCACACGTAGCTAATAAAGTTTTTGAACACTCCTCCAATAATCAAAACTGAGCATTATAATCTTTGTAAAGATGTTGGATCTCATTAGATTGTGTACCTAAATTGTCCAGTGAGTGCATACAGTATACGTGTGTGTGTGTGTGTGTGTGTACATGCATTGCAATCTATTAATGGATGCTGCGCCTTGTTTTAATGAGGCTGTCTCGATGGCCCAGAGGGTGCTGGCTCAGTGACAGCAACATGGTGCCAAGGAGACTATTTACATAATAGTGTGTGTGCACGCGGGCATGTCTGTGTGACGGCGAGCGAATAAAGGCAAGGTTGTGGGTTTGGGCGGGGGGGGGGGGGGGGGATTTTGCGTTTGAGCATCATTGTGTGCAGTCCGTCTTTCTCACACACAAAAGGCCCACCTTATTGTTATTCCACATTTTTGTACATGCCATCCCTCCTTTTCTTTCTCTTTTTTTTGGTTAATATCTGAGTTCATGTTGGCTTCCTCTCACGCTACTTGCGCTCCAGAATTCAGAAGCAACCCCAAACACCTTGCTTGGCCTTTTCTTGTTTGCTTCTCTCCAGGACGCTGACACTACAAACTTATTTACTAAGTGTACTTTAGGTCAAATATTGTTTTTGTTTTGTAGAAGGCAGATAAGAGAAGCAAATTACATATTTCTTCTTGAAAAAAAAAAAGTTTTCAGGACTAGTTTTAAGACAGTTTACTTCAGTATTGGAACTGAACGCACACCGAAAAATATATTCAAATATATTTTAAAAAGAGTTTGTGTTGACATGACCTGATTTTTTTTTTTTGAACAAATAATTTAGTAGTCCGTGTATGCTTTTTTTCATTTCAGAACCTAGCAGCATCGCCTGAGATAAAATATGACCCAATTAAGAGTAAACAGTGCATATTAGAGACCTCACACCGCTATGAAAACATATTTTAGTTTTAATACTCTATTGATTCAGTAAAAACCTTCACCAACTAGCTCTTAGAATTAGCATTTGTCTCTTTGACAAAAGTCAGAGTATTTACATTTTCCTTCGCCACCGCATAATCGTATTGACCTCCTTTTAGTGATTACCCCCCCACCCCCACCCCTCTTATGTGTCCCCTGATGATTTTTCACAATTTCCTTTTTTTTTCACTTACTCTTGTTCCAGCACACAAGCGGTACATTTTAATTAGCTTGTCTGAAGTAGAAAAATAAAAATTCAATCAGGATCCAAAGAGTGCAAAACAAATTTTTCCCTTCACTGCCTCTGCCAGTGATGTTCTTAAATCTATTTGTCAACAGGAACTAAAACTCCTGAATGTCCATGATTGTAGATATTTTAAATAAATTATCTTAAATCCATTGAACATCTTTATAAGACAGAGAGAGGACTGAGGTCAAACAATTCTGTGCAACGTGAGACCTTCCTGTTGTACTTCATTAAATGTCACTGGCCAGCAGGTCAAAGTGACTTTGTGGAAGAAACATGTTCTCTAATCGAAGCTCCCAAAGATGTCCATACCTGAACAAGAACATCTTTTTTAGCCACGCACAAAAAAAGGGGAAATATGTATATGGTGCATAATGTATGTTAAGAGTTGGTCATGATACATTACATTGACTAAAATATTCAGAGTGCTATTTAGTACATGCAAATGTGCACGCTTTTTGCCTTTGGATTTTCTCTGCCTGTGATCAGTTGAGTGAAGCACGACATTTTGTTATTTCTTAGTAATGGAAGTGAAATTGTATTTATTTATTTTAGAAAAGTCAAGTACTGTGTTAACAAAATTATGAGCCTTTTCTCGTGAGATTTTAGTATGGGTTTATATTTAAATTTAGAGAATTTAATGTAATTTGAAATTCAATTTTAAATTATATTTAAATTTAGAAAATTTAAGTTATTCATTTTGCAGGAACAAAGTTCAGTTGAAATGAAAATAGATTGGTGCCTTGCGATACAAGATTAATTTATTGTGGCTCCCCAAAAAAGTAAACTGACTCAATCAACCATATTAATCCATCCATCCATTTTCTGAACCGCTTAGTCCCCACGGGGGTCGCGGGCGTGCTGGAGCCTATCCCAGCCGTCATCGGGCAGTGGGCGGGGGACACCCTGAACTGGTTGCCAGCCAATCGCAGGGCACACAGAGACAGACAACCAATCGCACACACACTCACACCTAGGGACAATTTGGAGTCTTCAATCGGCCTACCAAGCATGTTTTTGGAATGTGGGAGGAAACCGGAGTGCCCGGAGAAAACCCACGCGGGCCCGGGGAGAACATGCAAACTCCACACAGGGAGGGCCGGAGGTGGAATCGAACCCGCACCCTCCTAACTGTGAGGCGGACGTGCTACCCAGCGCGCCACCGAGCCGCCCCCAACCATATTAATATTAATTTTAATTAATTAAGCTGAAATTTCTGTCTATATGTGTTGCTCCACCAGTTGTGTTCAAATATCCCTTGCTTAAATTAATAAAACATGCAAAACTGACGCTACTTATTTAACTATGCCGTTTTTTTCTTGGCTTTTTCTTATCGTCATAGTGTTTGTAAACACACCATATCCAATTCTCCATCTTTGACAGTAAGCTCCAACGTGGAGAGGCAAGAAGCATCCTTTTTTTTTGCAGCACTGGACACCGCCCTAAATTCATGATGTTGTTTTCATTGGGACATTTAAAAAAAAATCAATATTCATTTGTTAGACCTTGCAATGCCTAATCATTTAAACACTACCACACAGATTGGGTAGAGTATGACTAAAATGAGCAGCCGGTCTCGTGTGTCCAGCCTAATGACTGTCCTTTCAACTAGCCCCGGAAGCCTTGGCTACTTATCACCCACCTGACAGCCACAGAGCCAACATTAGAGCACAATGTACTTACTTTAGCTACTGCAATCTGTCTCTTTCTCACTGCGCTCTTGCTTCTTTTCACTCGCCATTTTTTTTTTTTTTTTTTTAACTCTACCTCTCCTCCACGGTAATCAACAGAGGCTTATGTAACTCGCTACCTGTGCTTATCTCTCTCTAACACACACTGACAGGCGCATTGCCTGCTTTACTAATAACACGCTAGCTCAATCGAGGGGGAGGGAGTAACAGAAGGAGGAAGGTTGGAGGACAGAAGCCAGTGTTTGAGGTGGAGATGGGCGAGGCGGGGGGAGGGAGGGAGGGAGGGAGGGAGGGAGGGAGGACCGGGAGGGAAACGAGGAGCATGGAGGAAAATGGCAAAAGGAGAGAAGGTGATGGAGGATGTTAGGAGGTGACATTAAAAGAATGATGATAAAAGGACACGATACTATTCCTGCTCACTGTGACCCAAACAAATCTACGCTTTCTCGAAAATCCAGCACAGGTTAAGAGCAAATTTGATTCAGAGATGGCGTCATGTGTCAACACTTTTTGATGCAGATTTAATTGTTTTTTTTCAAGCACACCAGGTTTTTCCTATATTTTCATTTTATATTGTAATATATCTTTTACATTTAACAAATGTTGCCAATATGCAGAATTGATCGAGCTCATTGCCAATTCTTTGTCCACGTGCATCGCAAACATTAAAAATTGTTGCGTAATGTGCTGCTGATTTTTTTTTACAAGCACACCAGATTTTTGAAATATATTCATTTATGTTGTAATATATCTTTTACATTTAACAAACGTTGCCAATAAGCAGAATCGATCGAGCTCATTGCCAATTCTTTGTCCACGTGCATCGCAAGTACATTAAAAATTGTTGTGTAATGTGCCAACTACATCAAATGCGTTATGGCAGATGCAGAGACATTCTTGGGGTTCTTTAATTAGAGCTGCGGGGGTCGGGGAGGTGGTGAGCAATGTCCTTGTTTTAAGTAACATTAGAGTACCGAGCTACAGATGGCATTTGAAAAAGTAGCCAGGGAAGAGAAGCGCAGACTTTGAAGAGCTGAGGTGCCCCGTGCTTTAGCCTCTGTCAGAGCGACGCTTCAACCATCTGTCTGCTTGCATGTCTTCGTACATGCGAGATCTGCGTGTGGGCATGTGGGTGCGAATTTGCGGTATGCCTTGGCCACCACACGACTTGTGTGCTTTCTTAAGATAATAGAAAAGCTACTAAAGATGCAGCAAGTCAAAGCTGAAGACATTGCACCAGGAGGCTTTTCAGTTGTAATTACTTTACCAAATAATTACCCAAAAACATTTGTTTCAATAAGTACTCTTTCTTTTTTTTTAAATATATACCAGAGATATACTTTCATCTGAATAATTGCACCGAAAGGGCTGAATACATATTTTTGTAGTCCTTGCACGTTTTGCTGCAGTTATTTTGCTTGTTTTCAGGAGCTTTAAAACACTTGAACAGCAGCAGCGGCGGCATTATCTAAATCATAATGTATTGCTATTTTGATCAGGAACAATGCTCCCATCCATCCAAGTTAAGCTGAATACCAACTAATTATTCATTCAGCGAGCAAAATGCACTCGTCGGTTGGGCACACAGGCAATCACCATCATCTCGAGTTGTGTTGTGTTTGCAAGTTGTTACCATGGAGATCTTTAGCAGCACGACCAAGCTTCCCACAGTGATCGGCACTTTAGTTTCACATTGATTTGAGTGGACCGAGACGACGGATCTAATGTTTTTTGCAATCACTGATAAGTAAGCATTGACCTCTGTTCACATGTAGGTCTTATCAAAATATTGATCAAAAGCTGTCACAAGGCTTGGACACCTTCCCTCGGGGCTCAAAGCAAATGCAGGAGAAGGAAAATACATGGAGTAAGACATTGGAAGGGAAAATAGAGGATGGAAAAGTGACAATCCTTGACAGTCTCTGCGGGGCATTTGGCAATTTTTGGGGGGTTTGCTTCCAGCTATACCAGATTATGTATTATGCTAATGGTTCTGTTGCTAGAGAATCACTGGCGCTCAGTGAGCGGCTCATGCATTGATGCAAGTGTTATCTCTGTCTGTGTATGGCCGGAAATCCCATTTTAGATTTCATCCAATTTATAATAAAATATTACCTGAGCGTTCTCTCATTTTCCACTGGTGTCCCACAGGGCTGTGTCTCAGAGCTACTTCTTTTTACGAGATTCCACCACTGTGCAACATTTTCCAGAAGGTCACCATCCATTTTCTCTGCTATGTGGATGACAGCCAATTCCAACTCCCCACCAAATTTAAAACAACTCTTCCGTTCTCCTTCCTTCCTTAAGGACTGCTTGTCTGAACTTTAACTACAGTTCTCCTTTCCTCAAACTGAAAAGTGACAAGACTAAAGTTCTTGCACATTTTCAGCTTTGTGAGCAATTTATATTTTATTTCGAAATTTAAACATCACCACATATGCGAAAATTGCAATGCAAGTTCTAACGTTTGTCTTATTCTTATTTAATATTAATATTGTGGTTGCTTACAAGAGCGTTTTAATTTGCAAAACATTTCTTGCCTGATGCTTTGTGTCTGTGCTTGGCAGTGAGGAAATAGTACTGCAGCATTACTCTTGGGGACACTCTTAAATCCTCCATGTTTTTAATCACCACCATCTCTTTCCGTCTAATTAATCATTAACATTTCTCCTGCTGATCCTTAACCTTCTGGGGACACCTTCAGGTACATCCCTGGTGTGTGCTAGTGTGTGTGTGTGTGTGTCTCAGTGGTAGTTGCGGCAGCATTAATGGCTCCCACACACAGTATTTTTCTAGTCCTACTCCGAGCAGCACCAACCTACAATTTACTTGACTGACGACTGCGACCTAGTTTTGGACTTTGGACACATTTTTACCGTTTTCCTGCCCTAGACATAAAAATGAATTAGTAGTAATGGCACCGTTATCCAAAGTAACATCAGCAATTAGTTGGTAAACTTGGCATGCGTTATTTAATTGATCTGCACCAAGTAGGGTAAAGAAACAAAATATGCCCAAGGAGCAGAACAAATAAGGAAAACAAAAACATATAATTATCCCCAAATATAACTGGTGGGGATGCAAATTTGCTAATAATTCAATAGCAATTTTGCACCAGCTCTGTCTGCAGTCTGTTTACTAATATATCTCAGTTCTATGTGCACCGCCTCAGGGTTATTCTGAACGTGTCCTGTATTTCACTTTAGCTTGCTCGTGGATGTTAGCCAAACCTCGCCTGACACAAAAAGGATTGCCACTGGAAGCAAAACAACAACAGTTAAGCCCCAAATTATTCATTACCTGGACACATTTGGAAGTAAAGTGAATTTGTACTTGTTGACTGGGTATATTTTAGGGAGAATACAATTTTTATTAGTGCATTGCTTATCACCTGCACAATGACCATCAATATTATGCAGTTCAACACCACTGCAAGATAGAACCATTAATTGTTTAAAATAGTAAAAAGTCTGCCAGTTTTCATAAAAAATATATAGGTGCATTGAGATATGCATTTAATGACCAGGATTGTAAATAAAAATTATTACATTGTGCTATTAAAAAGTTCCAGTCTCAACCCCTCCAAAAAAATATAATATTGAAAGTTATAAAAAATGTATACTAATGAATGTAATTAAACAGAATGTAAATTAAACAGTTTTTGCATCATGATTAATTCATTACAGCTCCTTCTGGAGTGTGCGATTTGACCATTGGGAGTAATATCAAACAGTCAGGCAGGCGATGAAGGCTTTCACCATTTCTCTACATTCCTCAGCAACTGCAGTAATATTAGCCGATTTTGGCAAAGAATATACCCGACGAGAATTATTCTTCTGTCTGTTGACGTGTTATTGCAACATGCTAACTCGCTACGTAGATACTGTTTGCTAGCCTGTCTATGACGTTTGTAATATTAGCCGTTTTTGGCAGAAGATAAAGAATATACCCTGCGAGAATTCTTCTTCTGTCTGTTGACGTGTTACTGCAACATGCTAACTCGCTACGTAGATACTGTTTGCTAGCCTGTCTATGACGTTTGTAATATTAGCCATTTTTGGCAGACGAAAGAATTTACCCTGCGAGAATTCTTCTATTGTCTGTTGACGTGTTACTGCAACTCGCTAACTCGCTACGTCGATGCTGTTTGCTAGCTTGTCTATGCCGTTTGACATTATTTGTATTAAGATAGTGATTTAATGGTGAGGTTATGTAATTGTTTCATGGATAGTTTGACTGTTTTAAGTTATTTTATTACTTTTGCTAACCACAACAACCTTGGTAAGAGCAAAACTACATCTCTTTTACAGCTTCGGTTCATTGTTTTTGGGTTCCTCCACAGAAATGACCGCTTGCTAGTCTAGAATGGCAACACGATGAATTATTGAGTCCAAAGTGAGCCAGGCTGCGGTGAATGCCTAAAGAAGCGTTGCCTTGGCGTGACCAGCCTCAGGTTTGTTTTATTCATAGTATGTGGCCCGAGCTGTGCTGCTAAAAATGGTTGATGAACATGCATGTGGGTGTGAACAGATGTGTTTTCTGTGGCCTTGCTGTGTTGCTTCGCAAGGAATCCCAGGAGGTCTCGCTCGGTGATACATTTGTTAAGGATGCGAAGCACTAAGTGTGTGGCGATTATTATAGAAACTGTCTTTTCGCAACTGCCCTTTACTCCCTCCCTCGTCTCATTTCCTCTCTTTCACACAGTTGTCCATTTTTACCCGACGTGCTTTTATTTTCTCCTCGTCGGCATCGCCTTTTTTTTTTCCCTTTCCCCTCTCTTATAACCCTTTCGCCTCGTCACCCCGCCATCTACAGGCAGTCCAGCACTTCACTGCCAGCGCTGATTTATTCTGCTTCATCAGTACACAGTGCACATAAGACTGGAGCAGGTTGCAGCCTGTAGGCACGCACATGCACCCCACCATCCAGTCCACACACAAATGCAAACACACAAATATATAAACGCACAAGTGGCGTGAAATGGATCCAAGAGATGCTGGAGGGCGCCGTCTGAAGCACAATGGGCTGATGTAATTCAATGTTTAGGATGGAGTGGAATTGTGTAATTGAGCATGTATGTTCCACAGCTTGTGCCTCTCATATGATTACACTTGCACCCAGAATTATTTTCGCAGTGCAACACAGTTTTGCTTGAACAAGAAAAAAAAAATCTCTTGGTCATTAATTTTGAAATTCTAGTTCGTCTAATTATTAAAAATGTGCTTGCAAGTTTTGACATTTTACATTAGGAAAACTTACCACACGCCACCAAACAAAAATGTCCCAAAAACAGTTTATAAACTGAAATAATAATAAGCTTGCCTCAATTTACTCACAAATATACTTTGCCAGGGTAAAAGCTAGGCCTGGTAAAAAAAAGGCCCAGTAAATGTATAATCAAATGTCTGACAAATTTAACACACCGCAGAGAAGAGTGCCTTTAGCAAGCCTGCCAAATTTTAATGAATAAAAAACTGTCTCATATATACAATCAGGCTCCAGAATCATTAAGAATAAAGCTCTTCTTCCATTTTGTCCCCCGAATGTGCTAAAAGATTTGGAGCTTGACCTTCACCTGTCAACCTATCAATCAAATGTTACGACTTGATGCTGCGTTAGCCGCTAACTAGCTAGCTCGCAAAAAACTGAAGTATATTTGCGGTCGGGAATTAATCGTTTATGTGGGATGTACTGAATATGCTCCGATACAAGAAGTTGTACAAAAAAATGGATGGATGACAAATATTTGTTGCACATTTTGGTTTGCCTAAAAAATAAGGAGGTGCTGCCCCATGGATACCTGTGACCTGGTCGACAAGGATGCGACTGGTGATGATCCGTCCGTACTGCGAGAAGAGCTGCTCCAGTTCTTTCTGGGTCATGGTCTTGGGCAGGCCGCTCACGTACAAGTTGGCGTCACGGATCGAAGCCGAGCTGGGTCGCGCGTACGAGACCTGCAACGCAAGAAAAGCAGTGATTGAGCGAACTTTGTGACATTAAAGCGTAACTACGAGAAACGTTGCATTCGGGATTATCTCAGCGAGGAATAGAATTTGTAACAATGGTGAGATAGCAGTTGTCTTCTGGGTAAATCGAAATCTTTGTTCCCTAAGGTAGTTGGACCTCGTGTTTGAAAAGGAGAGCTCCAGTTGTCTGGGGAACACGGTTAATACTCTTAAGACTTGGACCTCAAATGTAATTTACTCAATCTATTTAAGGCATTATTATGAGTTGAAATATGAAAACGGTGATGTCTTAGATGTCTTTCTCAATCTGCAATTTAACTGAGACTTAAGTAATAATGCCATTGCTAAGATACCTGAATCCTTTAAGCTTTTAACAGGAGTAGTTTTACCATGCAAATTGTGAAGATGAGCTTGCACAGTTAAGTTTTATTAAACAATGTAGTTGGTTTCAACTTTGTGCCCAAACCTAATTTTGATTTTTAAGACTTCATTTGTAAATACAAACAAGGTTTGAATGGAACGAAATAAAAAAAGATACGACACAACTGACATGCTCCACTGGATAGATTCTACGACTAGAGTAAAATACTGTTCCTTTTAGGTGACAAAAGACCAAATCAAGCCACTACGGGAATAAAACGTTTTCCTCCTTCCACCAATTACCCACAGCAGTTCTGTCACCTCTTCATTGTCACACATTGATCACGGCACATCCCCTTAAGCAGAATGTCCGGACACAGAGATCTTCCCGTGTTGCTTGGCAGCCATTTCCATTCGGATGTCACCTCAGACGTTTCCAAATGGCAGCAGGCGTTGCTTTTTTTTTGCCTGTAAACTTTTTAGCTGTCACACCAGGTCCCAAACATCTTCATGTAGACCTGACTTTGCTTCGGCAAAGTTTCAAGAAAATCCCATTAGCACTAGCGGTGGCGCCGCTGCAGTCGACTGGAGCGGCTTTGCCTCGCAATGCTTTCATTAGCGCTGACAGGTGGAGGACATAAGCCATCAAGTCAGTTTTAAGTCAGGCAAATATGCCAGATATGTAAGTCACATCCTTGAGCTAGTCAACTCTTGACTAACAGCCGGCTTTCTCCGCATTCGTCACTTTTAGCGTGTCTACTTTTGCACGAATTCACCACTGGTCTAGTTCTTTACGGCAAAAGTATTTTGTATCCGCCCCCCCTCTCCCCTTTCCTCGCTCTCTCTTGCCGCCTCATTAAACTTCTCCTTCGTCCTCACATTTTGAAGCGCTTTCCCTCTCTTTTCAGCGCTCCCTCATTTTCTCTCCTTGTCAGCCAACTGCAGATGTCTAATCCATCAACACCTCCTCAAGCTGTGAGCGCTATTGTGTAAAACTGCACCGCATATATGTGTGTGTGGAAAAGTTGGAAACCAAGTCAAAGCGTTAAGATTAACGTACGCACAGGCACACGGCGTTTGGATGTGTTTGAAACGATGTGTGTCACAGGGAGAATCCGCCACCTTTGGCATGCCGCTTCCCCTCACACCTCAGTCGGGGAGCGGGATCGCAGACTGACAACATTGGAGGTGTCAAGATGGAGGAAGCCAAAAAAAAAAAAAAAAAAATCCAAGGCACTACACATTGCCTGAGGATGCGTACATTTTGTCTTAAGTGTCCCTGAAAAAAAAGTGTGGCAACCTTCATTGTAGAAAGAAAGAATTGACCCAATTTGCCTTGGAGATGCTTAAGTTGTCAGAGAAAAGAAGTAAAAGTCGTGTTACTCCCATTTCGGGCTTCGTGATGAATTGATTTAATCAATTGACAATCAAATGGCAATTTTCTTTTAGTGGCTTTCCAAGTTCAAAGCGTGTCACCGCTGATGTCCATTTCTTCCACAAACAACATGGCCGCCAAACAAGATTACAAAAGCACATGTTGCCAAATATCACGATAAAGAGCAAAAATATGGACAGAAAGAGTTTGACATTTTTTTTCCTTATTGCTTATTTATAAGTTACAAAAGCAGTGATTTATTTTGAATGATTTTTGTTACCTCAATTACAGGAAGATCAAAATGAAAGAAACAGCTTTGATGAGGTTTGCTTGTGTAATACTTTTAATACTTTTATTACAGCCAAATGAAACACATTGTTCCATTTATACCTCTCTGCCACTGTCAGTCAAAGCAGACCATTATTCGCCATCTAATGGAAGAATATTGCGTAAACGGTCCTAATGTTATGACTGGCCGGTATATTTAACAATGTTGAAGAATGAATGCGGCGGTTGAAAGATATTCGTCATCTAATCATTTGACCATATTAGTAAGAAAAGGAAAAAACATGAGATGGCGGTGAGCAAATAAAGCTCCCGGTGGAAAGGGAAATATTTTTTTTTTTCGATGGAGGTTTTACACAAGAATTGTTGCTATTTTATCATTTTTCAATAATAAAAGCAGTAAAGAAGGTGGAGCAGTTCTGGTGGCAAATGCAGGACTATCTCAGAAAATTTGAATATTGTAATAAAGTTTTTTATTTTCTGTAATGCAATTAAAAAAAACAAAAATGTCATACATTCTGGATTCATTACAAATCAACTGAAATATTGCAAGCCTTTAATTAATTTATTTTTTATTTGCATTACAGAAAATAAAGAACTTTATCAAAATATTCAAATTTTCGGAGACAGTCCTGTATATGCAAGCAAATGTCGTACATATGGATCACAGACAAACACGTCAACATGGATCCGACCAAACAGAAGCACACACACACATTCCAATAGCTCAACACACACACACACACGGACACATCACATATAATTGTGTCTCTTTGGCAACGGTTCAGCCAGAGGCAGGCCACGGTACTGAACCCGGGCCAGACAGAGCGCATCGGCAAGAGAGAGCGAGGGATTCTCCGAGGGTTTTCACAACTGTGGGCTAATCCCATCCTATTACATTAGATTACATCAGATTAGATGTGATGAATTTGATTAGATTGGATCAGATTAGAAGAGTTTGACAGGGATGTGGATCCAGGGATTACCCCGGAGCCACAGATTACTGGTCGTCTTGAAAGCGAGCAGCTCAGGCACGGAGCCGCTGTGGGAAATACAGTGGAGGAAATGAAAATACAAAAATACAAACAAACTATAGAGTGGATTTGATGAGACGTGTCTCGGTTAGCACTTTGACACTTTATATCAAGCGTTGCATTAAAATATAATAAGAAAGAGGCTTTATATATTTGAAAAAGCGGATGATGACATTTTATTATCTCCCAGGAACGTCTCAGTAATTTCAACATGACAAACTGACATCTGGAAAGTAAAACTCATGTCAGCTTTTTCACTTTGTTGTTGTTTTTGTCAATTATTTCCAAGCCTCATGCATGTTAATAGCATCCCTCCCTCGTATTCGGTTACCAACGACGACCCAAATTGGCTTCGGGAAAAGTAATGTATTTTTTTCCCCCCCACATTTGTAAATAGTGATTTTTAAACAGACATTGTTTTTCTTAAAAATACACAATACAGAAACACGTGGGACTTGAAGAGTAGGTTGGATTAGAATAACATTGGGATATTTTGCCAATGATAATTAATATACTGTAGTATTGTACAATTGATACTCTACTGTGAAAATATTCAATGTGTGAAATACAGCGATATCGAAATTCTTTTTAATTGGAACACCGGCTTTGGCTGTTACCTTGATCGTTTTGGTCTGAAGTCGGAGTCCGTTTAACGTGTTGATGGCTTTCTCCGCGTCTTTTGGATCGATGTAGTTGACAAAGCCGTAGCCCAGACTCTGACCTGAGCGAAGAAGGAAAAATAAGCCGTTAGACATCTCCATTTATAGTCATCACCAAGTAGAGAAAGACCAAATTGATATGGATGAAGTTCATTCCAGGAAAATTAGCTATGAGATCTCAGCAAGAGATCATAATTTGTTTTTATCAAGTGAAAATATAATGCAACATTGATTCTCAGTTCAGATCACCATTCTTTATTCCTATACATCAGTGTTGTCAAACTGTGGCCCACGGGCCAAATTTGGCCCGCAATGTAAATCGACTTGAATCAATACTAAAATTGCAAATCGTCTTCACTTTTAAAAAACAGAGAGATCAAATAGCCCCAAAATAACAAACTAATTACAACACACAAGGAAACTTAAAAGTTGAGCGTTTGTTTTTATTCGTGTCAAAATCATCCGTCAAGACTTGGTAGCGATCCAGAACATCACGATGGCTGACTAGTGAAGCATCAGGAACAAGTCACATGACAGTGAGACTCAAGCAAAGCCACACAGCAATTAAAGCGTGACACTAAATGTATTTGAGGGCATATTTGGCTCTCTTTAGAGCAGCTGTAAAGTGTCCTCAGCAGCAGATTGCATTTGAGTGTGAAGCAAGCCTGACGTCTCCCCGTACAGATCAAGCCTTTCAACAGGCACCGGACTTAAAGCAGACGCCCGCAGCCATCAGGGATCTTCACTCGGCTTGTTTTCCTCAAACAGCCCCGATCCACCGACACGAGCGCAACGCATCCCCGTCGGTGCGGAGAAGGGCAGCGTGCGGATATTCATGTTAATGGGAACAGACAGCAGTTAGTCGCAGACAAAGTGAATGGCAAAATATAGAGTGCGGCGGTTTCGCAGAATAAATACATTTGGGCTGTGGGTATCAGCAGTGTGCATTGAAGGGGCCAGGAGGGACTGGTAGTTCTAACATCAAAAAGATGATGATTTTTCTCTTCTCTGCTCTCCTCCCTCTTTTCTTCTGGATTAACTGCGGATTATCGAGGCTCTCTATTGTTAATTAAAAGGCAGACATCCTGGAGAGACTACTGCTATTTATAACTAGCCGGCCGCTCTTCCATCTCCTCCTCCTCCTCCTCCTCCTCCTCGCAGCTGACATCAGGTGTTAACTTTGGCACTTTAAATATAACTAAACAAACAATTTCCCCGCATGGCTTCACTCGTTTAATAAAAAGGTGCTTTTCAGTCACGTCTATTCAGGTGAAGGAGTTTTGTGGGATGGATTTTAGTCAGTGAGTCAGAATAAAATACTCAGGTCGTTGAGATTGCCCGCTAGATAGCAAATATATTCTACAATGGAATTCTTGACTTAAGGGAAGTAGAGAAATATCCGAGTGACTGAGCTCCTTTTTCCACCTTCATGCGATTTTTCTGGAATCAGACTTTACAGGAGACTAGAGCAGGCGACAAGGCTAACCCTAACCCTAAGCCTAACCCGACTTTCCCATCATAAAAATGCACGAGGAGACGTTTAGGCCAGGTTAGCAAGGGAGAGTTTCTTCAAATCCGATGGTTAGCTTAGTGAGCATGTCGTATCGCCAGATTTATATCTGTAGCAGTAGCTCAATATAAATACAAGGTTCCACTGCACTGGCGTCCATTTTGAAAAGGCATACGGAGGTAAATCAAAAAAATCAAGTTTCAACTCTTCAACAGTCCTATATATGAAACCGTTTGTATTGTGGAAACTATTTTTTGGGTGACTGCGTTTCTTCAGTATCACCTCTTTGACCTCAAGCGAGACCACTAGAGAAATAGCTGAAAGTGCTGGTCCCATGAGTACATATGACTAGTGATGCATCAATTGCTTGCTCCACTCCAGTCAAGCTTTCACCATCTCTTTTGCCCTTGCCTGCCACTTTCTCACCCTCTTCCCATCATCTTCAGCAAGAAATGTGAGGTTTGACAAGCGCTGTTACCAGAAGGTTAGCTAGAAATTAAGTGTTCTGCTGAAGAGCACTCGTGTAGGGCAGTCTAGAGGGGGAGCTGACAGCCAGGTACTTAATGGTACCGAGACTCTTAGCACTCACGAAGCCATTCAAGCGGCCAAACTAGGCCAACTAGCTACCAGTGTACATTTAGTGTCCTTATACAGACTGTCGACACGTGCCTATTCCGATGCCGGCTTCTCGAGATATAAAAAATAAATACTTGTGTTCTTGCTGCGTTTACATAAGCAGATTCATATCGATCTGAGGAAATCCGATTCCGAGCATTTTACCCTCAACACAAAAATACTGCCACTCTATGGGTGCTCAAATTTTTGTCCTGATCCAAATTCAGTTTGTCTAGACTTGGTGAAGGTATAAAAGTTAACTGTATATACTTTGTAAGTTTGTCTGCAGAGGCTGGCATCGTTATTGCTAACTACCCATGCCCACTTCCTCTTTAGCAAGGCTGGGGGAGGCCTTCAGGGTGGTACAGAGACCTTCTGGCGTCCATCACTTCCCAGGTAAGCATGTAGATGAGCCAAGATAGAGGCATACATCTGTTTTCCACACCAGGAAAGACCCAGGAGGGGATTCCACCCACCACTTCCCTGCTGCTTAGAGGACCTAACAGCAGGGAACAACCAGCAGACTGCCTGCATTGACGATGGGTTGGTGGGTAGGTGGGTGGGTGGGAGCGCCAACGCAATAGACTGGCAGATATACACACATAAGCCCATACTTAATCAACCAATGACAGAAGCACACATAAACAAACACAAGCAAGAAAGTGTGTCCTCACAGCAGGATGGTGAGGGCCAGAATGCATGGTAGTCAATGAGTCATGGTGTGCCTGGAGGGGAGGCTGTTTACTAAACTATTAAGTGGATAACAACAAAGAGAGAAGAAGGGACACGTCCAGTTGTTTTCCTTCGTCTATATGCATACTAATACATGCCACCCCCCCCCCCCCCCCCCGAAATAAACAAATAAATAAATGCCTGTGCATTGGACCATAACGACACTGCAGGATCAGCCCTTCATGCTTTATGCTTCACTCCACTCTTAAGTCAAAAAACAGAGGTTAATCAGATGATGATTTGAATTTTAAATGGTTCATTCAATCTGACATGATAACCTAAATATTGAGTAACATTGTTTTATTTATCCAAATAAAGGATAAATCTTATCTAGAGCCTTAAATTCCAACTTTAATTTATTCTTTGAAACGTTAGTAACGTATCCCCTATCCGTATTTTTGTTCGTGTTTTTTTAAATTGCGAAAATAACACTCTGCAATATTTAACTTTTCAAAATCAACAGTAACGTAACAAAATATAAAGAATTACACAATTTGTCTATAATGATTAACTAACCTCCACCTGCAGGGGGCAGTATAATATGGTCATGTTGGCACAAAAGAAGAGTTTCATAACCACTGTAACAGACGACGGCTCTTTAAAATCTTTTAGCGATGGGTCACGTGTAGCTAATCTGCGTGAGTCATAATCTATTGTTAATTAATTATGATGTCGTAAGAATTTCGGCAGTAACAGTAAAATAGCGACAAAGCAACTGAGCAGGAGTGACGGATGTGCAAATGAATGGCGATTCAGTCAATGAGTTGTGAAATTACTATTAATTAGGGGTTATTGGTAGTTTAGCCCTAACTTCAATTATCACTCTATGCACCTCGATTGAAATTCAGAGTCCAGCCTGCAATGTGCAAACTGTAAAAGGGAGCGATGGATTGAAATTACATTCAGTTCCCATAGGGACCAATCCAAAACCATCAAGCAACAGGTGAGATCTATTGACATGCTTGTAATTGTGTACAGGTCGATTTAATGGACAGAAAAGAGAAGGTTATATCTTCTGTCATATTGTTAGGCAGGCTAAAAAAAAAAAACACTTATCCAGAGAACCAATTATAGAACTCACATACTCAGCATGAGCATATTGGTTAATGCTAATTACGGAAAAAAAAAATAATTTCATTAAGTACAGCATGTGACGTCGAATGGAGAAGCCATTAAGATGCAAGATGAATAAGCTCTAATGTGGTTCTAGCTCACAAAAGAATTGTCTTTTCCCTGATAAATTATCTTAATGGAAACACTAACTTATATATTTTAATTGTCAATTAAAACCAAGAAAACCAAATGATGCATTGCTCTTCCTAATGTCCTTTTAATGAGGTTAGATATTCATTTTCCCTCGATTTCACGACGGCTTGCTTGCTGTGCCCGTTGCACTGTTTCTTCCAGCGACTCGTTGAAATCCGCAACAGTAATAAAAGGTGCCTCCTTAATGAAAATTATGTCAATCTTTTAATGCAACTTAATTGGAATTTTGTGAAGCCTAACAATCCACTTGGCAATAATATAATCATCCAGAAATGTATTTCTGCAAGTTTCTGCCCAAAATGATTTACTATAATATATAGTATAATGGGTGTTTGCCAGAATAAGAGCTCACTGCTTTATCACTTCCAGTCGATGCACTATCGTGAAGAAGACGAGGGTGTTAATTCAGCGCTCTTTAGGCAGAAGCACAAACATGTTTGCAGTTTGGCACGCAAAGGGAAAAAGTGCTGCTATTTTGAGAATGGCTCATGCGACAAAGCCATTATCTCTGTGGGTATCTGCAAAACAGCGTGGCTGGAGATGAAAAGTCACATGAACAAAAACATGATGCGTAATTAAATGAATGTATAGATAAACAAAGTCATTATAGATGTATGGCGTGTGGCGGACAAGAATACGGTGAGGGTCATGTTCTGTAATGTTCATGTGGACAAGGTTGACAGCCATTATTTTGTCCTTTTTTTTGTTGTTGTTGTACTTTGTGCCGATAAGAGCCGTATGGCGCTAACATGAAAGCATTCTCATCGACTTCCATCATCAGGCGAGAGGCTCACAGTGCACTCTTTGATCTAGAGTGCTTTGCTAGCATGAAGAACATTTTATTTGACGTTGTTCCATTGTAGTGTTATTACTGCTTCTTTGGAAATAGCTGGTTAGCCATCAAAAATCAACTGGAAGCACTCGCACTTGTCTTTGAAAGAAAAAAAAAAAGCCACTATCTTGCCACAAAGGCAACGTTGTGTGACTTAGTTAAAAGACAATGGCTTTTATATTTCCATTATAAAAAAATATTTTCAATAAAATCCAAATGACAAAACTGAAAAATCCAGGAATGGCCTTCGAGGTTCCTTCCTATTCTTTCATCATTGTCTTACCTCTAAATTCTGTTAAATTATTCCATTCAAGTCTCTCCACTTTAAATCTACCTCGAATTTAAAATAATTCATAAAAGTTGCGTTTATGCAATTCGATTATGTAGGTCGCCGTCTCTCTGAAGGGTTAAAGAGGGTTAGCGAAAGACAATGAGAAGAGACAATTGAGTAAAGTTGCATAAAGACACCATGAAAACAATCAGGCGTTAAATAATAGTTGTACAGTTAAATAGCGAAATTCATAAACAGAGCGGCACGCATCCCCCGCGCACGCATATCTACAGTGGATCCATCTCCCACTCACTCATTCAACACGTCTTTCCCTCCTGGGTTGCCAAGGTAGCAGCCAATGTTGCAGTCAGGAGGCTCCCACTCGCCGTTCCCAAGGCCTAGCTTCTACCGACATGCAAAGAGCTGAGGGACAAACAAGCAGAAAGGTAAACCGCCCCCGCACGGTGGCTCCCTGAGCTGGCAGCCACTGGACCGCAGCCTGCAGTGTGTGGGCTAGAAGGCAAGCTGACGGCAGACGGAGGAGCCCCTTTGAGTCTTGGATGACCTCGTTACGTCAACCTTGCACAACCTGGCCCCCTTTCACCTACTTGGACTCCATCTGAGGAGAACTGAGAGAGGAGAGCAAGCCCTCGGCTTGGTTGATCGGCCGAATGACCGGCTAGCTCTTTCCTCCTCAGGTGCGACGTACCCAGAGGGACGACGGGTGAGGAAACCAACCCCGAGGCACATTCATTCTTCAGACAGGACGCCGACACAGGGGACAGTCACATCCTCTGTGTTCCATGTAAAGGGCACTCAGAGAGGAACAAGAAGGGACAGAGATGGCCTGAAATGAGGGTCACGGGAGGGGCAGTGCAGCTGAGCGAGCTTTCAGCATGTCCAATTCTAGGACCTAAGGAGACGGGGGGGGGATTTGGGAGGGGTGCTCGCTAAAAGGAGCGAGACAGGACGTTCCTGGGACGCGGGACTGTGAAACTTTAATGCATGTCTGCCTGCTTGTGTCTGCACTTCTGAGCCTGGCAGGTCTTTTAATACCTGGCTTTCGGAGACGTCAAGATCCTTTTTCATCCGCTTCCCTGTCAGCCTCGTTCACGCTTTCTTTACCCTTCAGTCCATTTCAGGATCAGATGAATGGGAGATAGGAGACCTGTACCAGATCTTAGTTTTGGGAGGGATTTCAAACTTGAAATGTTTTGTCAGCATAGAGCGGAGATGGGCAACTTAAATGCTGAGGGGGGCGGGGGTCGTAATCTTGAAATGTTTTGTCAGCATAGAGCGGAGATGGGGAACTTAAATGCACAATCTTTCGTCTCTGTGCACACTTCCGAACCAGAGAGAAAATATATGTACAAAATATGTGCATACATGCAAAATTTTTGGGAACCCCCCTAAGTCACATGACAACAATATAACGCTTCCCCTCAACTTGAAATTTCAGTATGGCTCACACAATTGTAAACCATGATCTGAAAAATTTTCCTACTCATATGGCTTATTATTAGACCTTGTGTAACGTCTCTGAAGCATCTAAATTGTTGGATCGCTGGTTACAAGAACAATTATGTCCTCAGTAAACAAAAGGCAACAATTGCGTTTCACTGTCAACAACTCACAGGGTTTAAACGAACTGATGTGTTGTGTTAAATCCAGTATACCTAAAATGTTTTTGTGCATCAGAATTGTGTTGGCGGCAGGTTTTCACAGGCCGCCTGTCAGCGGAGGAGCTCCGTCTTGAACGATTCCAGCTGACATCACAGTCTATTTATTTTTCATAGCCAACATCTGCTTGGCTTGCTACAGTGTCATTACGATTTGCATCAGCTCAACAGATTCCTGGTATAAATGTGATACGTTGAAGGTGACTACAGTGGTAGGCAAAACAAGTCGGCTTCATTAAATGGGTTTAAGGATGCTATCCTTCATGTTGGCATAAAAACAATATGTGGCATAAATTGCTCCCTATATAAAAAAAAAAATCAGTTCCAGCTAAAAAACGATTTTCTTTTCAATTGTAAAATGCAAAAAAAATGGTTTTCACCAGACAGCTAGCTTAAAAAGTATCACTACAGGTTGACAGTGTGTCAAATCATCACGTCCTTTTCTCTTCAACAGGAAAAGCCACCATAGTCCGCACGCTTCATTCAAACAATAACACGCTTTTTGTTACATATTTGCATTAAAAGTAAGCGGAAAGATAGCCCATTCATAGGTGAACGCCTGCAGCTTAAATTGTGTGGGCTGCGTGTAAGGTAGCATTAAATAAAAGATTAACCTCCGTGTCCCTGGCGTGTTATGAGAGCACCACTATGCAGACACAAGCAGCAGGTAAGCACGAAGAACAAGTGCGGGGAACAAGCCAGACACCCAGAGGTAGCTTTTCAAATGGGTTCAAGTCAAGCGGTGTGACAGGTGCTCAAGTCTCCGCCCAGCTAGCCAGACCTCACGCCACGCTGCCATCGTCAAAGCTGACAGGAGCCCGTAAAGACCAAGGCGGGGCCACATCCAATGTTCTGAACCTCTCCGAGATAGATCAAGTAAAATTAAAATGGCACATCAGAAGATTGGGATTGGTAGACGTGAGCGAACATCTCCGCTATGCTAGCAAGCTAACACAAAGTAGGCTTGTACTGGAGCAGGTCGATGACGATTGAGTTAATGTTCTTCACCGCTTGGAAAATCATACCTAAGAGGAAAATCGGGTGGAAGGGAGACCATGATGATGATCCCAGTGTTATTTTGGTATACAACAGCCTCCATTATCCGAGTGACTCCATTTTGTGGCCTATTATGACAAAAGAGAGAAATGACTCTGAAGAGGAATAAAAGGGTATCGTCTAAAGTTGGCTTTGACTTCTCTGGTCACATTTCTCCTCACTCCCAAAACTCATCTTTACGGGAAATCAAATCCAGAGCCATTGTCGACACTACACATATTTATTCCAGTGTTGATGTCTTGTTTGTCCGTCTGCTCTCTTCACAGCTTCCTGCTGCCTGTTTGCTTTTTAATGAGATTATCAAAAGAGGAGTGTCAGTAAGTAGGATCTAAAATGAAAGCCATTATCGAGCATTATCCAAGAGACGCACCCGCCCCACCCTCCGTGATCCATCTGCTGTACGACCACCCACACCGCCACCAGCACGAGATTACAGCCGTGAATAGCGGCAGGAGGCTCTGTTTAATTCTAACATCTTCGGAGAACATGTGCCACTTTGCTGCATTGCTAAGACGCAGAGCTGGAAACCACACCGAGTGTAGAAATGTTATAAGAGGCACCACGCAGCTGTCGGCTGTGTCAACAGTGTCTTTACTGTTTATCGAGCAAATGCAAAGCTACTTTTAAGAAACACAAGCTTGTGACGAAATGAGATGGAATCGACTCCATGGCATACCTGTGATCTTGTCGCGAACCAATTTGCAGGATTCGATTTCTCCGATGCTACCGAAGAGACTGCGGAACTCCTCCTGGGTCATGTTTTGTGGCAGGTAGTTGACAATGAGGTTGGTCTTGCTGTCGTCGTTTGTTGGCCCGGTTTGCATGGGCGAAGGGCAGCCGCGGCTGTTGGTGGTTGGCCCGTTGGCTGTGGTGCCTCCTCCGCTTGGTCCGTTTGTCACCGGAGCCTCCATGTTACTGATGATCTGTGGAAGAGCGAGAATGAGATGGACTCAGTCTAAATTATGGCGTTAAATAAGCAAAAGTTATTTACCCCCCTCTAAAAAAACCAATCTGAAATCTATTTGCCACCCTATGGTGTCATCTCAATATTAATATGCCGTTTATCTACCTATTACATAGGGGAATATAAGAAAATAAATAAAAAAAGCAGAATTAAATTTCGCTGCTAATTAAAACCGAAATTGGCATGCTGATTCAAAAATTGCAGTCAGTTGTTATTTAGCACATTAATGTTTTTCTCCACAGTTTACCACATAAGCAAAATTTGCTTGTAGCCATATTAGTGTTTTATTTACATACAAACAGATTTAATTTCAGATTTCTAAAAATAACGAGGATCCACAGCTCAAAAATGTGACGTGATAGAGAAAAGATATCTTCAATGCATTTTGCTCAAAAAAAGTACCCAACTTTTCCATGAGAACTTCCCTTATATTACGTAACCTAGACCAAACCTGAGGATTGTCATTCAAAGGTGTATCAAGTTAAAAGTATTCTAGATTTTAGTAACTGGGGCACCCCTTTAGCCAAATCCTGCATTAAACTACCACTGATGCTACTCCTCTGGCACAGAAAAGTTCTTCTCAGGTTTTGAAGAGCATCTCAGGATCAAAGTGTTCTCCGAGGAACTGTGTGCTTGCATAAGTGGGTGAAAATAAGATAAAAAAAAAAAAAAAAAAGGGAGGAGTGAGAATCAGAAATTGCAGGAAGATGTAGGTTGCTTGAGCACCAGTGTGCCTTCTGAAGTCTTTTGAAATAGATTTGTCACCTGTCGTCGGATATTATATTCCCCGAGTAAGGGGTGGAGTCATATATTTGCATACGATTTGTAAATAAAGTGGAAATGTGTCTGAGGGAGACAATTCGGAATACATTTCACGAGACAAATAGGGAGGTAGGGGTTCCCAAATTAAGAAGCTTACAAAATTCGTCCATTTAATGGCATAATTGTTAGTGACAGTCTGTATAGTTAAATTTTTTTTTTTATTCATAACAATCTTTAGCGCCATGCTAAAACTAAAATGCAATGAGAATGTTAGCGGCTTCCAAACCGTTGTTATCATCATTAGTGCGATGGTGCTCCTGTTTACTCATTCAGGCGTGCATCTATTTTTAACGATTCTAAAATACACACAGGTAGTCTGAATTTGGAAGTAGAGAGTAAAAGAAGCACACCCACTTTATTTCTATTTCTGGAATAAAGGCCCCCCTCTACTGAAAAAAAAAATAAAAACAAAAAAAGTGTGCTAATTATATACTTAAAAAACGGTGTCATCAATTCATTTATAAATTTGTGCTGAAGCTTTAACCCTGTATACCCATTTTTTATGTTATAAATACTTGAAAATGTAAACAAATCTATTTTACTATTTAAACTTACTATTATTTAAGTATATATTCAAATTTAATTCTGTTGTCCACAAATGTGACACAGACCTTGTATTCAATTTTATTATTTACATTTTATCACACTTAAACAGAATATTATGTTTTTCTTTTAAATCAGCATAATCACAACTGGGATAAATACGATTATTTACATTGCATCAACAAACCACCAATTCACAAATATATAAAGAATTCTATTTATGTTCATTGAGAATATTGGCCTTGCCACTACTACAATATTATACACAAACACACCTCCATACTAACACACCATGGGCTTGAACTCATTCCCACAGTGAGGCATCTTCATTTAGAACACATACACGCACACACACAAACACACACACGGAAGCCCACGAAACAGGAGAGAACAATGGGCCTGAACCCACAGGAAAAAATAAAGGAGGCAGGGGGGGGCAGACGGGGGGGATGACTAAAAGCTCTCAAGATGAGAGCTGCATGCAAATTGTTCTTTTGACAGTATCCTTCTCTCCTCGCCTCGACCACAAACAAAGACAGCCGCAATGTGAGTGACGGTGTGTGTGTGTGTGTGTGGGTCTAAGAATTGGAAAAAGACAGAACAGTATGTAACCATAACACAGTTGACTGAAGAGGGCCTTATTATGATAGAAATGTGTTTGCCCGCTGAGTTGCTCCAGTCTATCTCAGCCTTTCAACTCGATGGGACACTTTTTGAGAAGTTTGGCCACCAAAATGGTTGCCTCTAATTAGCGGGGACCAGCAGAGCCTGAGCGGACTTGTTCGTCCCTGCAAGTTTATGCCCGCCAGCATGTGTGCTCCTTAGCATGTCGCTTTATTGTAGTAGGGAACATGCTGGCTGCTCCTCATCACCCACATTGGAGCTCAGAGCTGTGGATAGAAGTCAGTGCCTATCCTGCAGACTATTAGAATCTTCTCTGCTTCCATTTTTTTCGAGTAGTTTCTTCTACTGAAGCAGAAAAAAAATAAAAGCACACTTCACACACCCTATTTTGGTCTTGTTGAAATTAGCCTGTTTTCAGTGTTGAGCTGTCTAAACAAAAACATCAGCAAGGATTGGATTTTCCCGCGAGAAGTCATCAGTTTGTCACCGAGTCAGCTGCAATCTTACACTTGTCAATTAGTGTAAGCACGCAGTGCTAAACATCAGCCGCAGTGTTGACAACTTCACCGAGCGATCAATTCTGTGCTTATTATTGGAAGCCAACAATGTTAACTCCTGCTAGTCTGTGGAGCCAACAAGACGAAATGCGGCTTTGCTTACACTTTGATGTTGACATCGTGTTTGTGACAGTTGAGTCCAACAGGGGCTTAAAAATGTCAGATCTTTATGCCATGTTCAGAAAAACCTCCGTGTAGAAGCGGCTCAATTGAGATGACGCGTTTTTGCAAAATTCAGGCTTACTCATAAAACATGTTTTAAAAACAGGCACATAAAAGATTGACTTGGTTGCGTGATTTCACACTTTGGCTAAGCCCTCCTGAGACCCAAATCCATCCATCCATCCATCCATCCATCCATCCATCCATCCATCCATCCATCCATCCATCCATCCATCCATCCATCCATCCATCCATCCATCCATCCATCCATCCATCCATCCATCCATCCATCCATCCATCCATCCATCCATCCATCCATCCATCCATCCATCCATCCATCCATCCATCCATCCATCCATCCATCCATCCATCCATCCATCCATCCATCCATCCATCCATCCATCCATCCATCCATCCATCCATCCATCCATCCATCCATCCATCCATCCATCCATCCATCCATCCATCCATCCATCCATCCATCCATCCATCCATCCATCCATCCATCCATCCATCCATCCATCCATCCATCCATCTCAGATCACATTACTTGATGGTTGTGTAAATTGGCCCGGGCCATCCATTTGGCAGCAGCAGTAGTCTCCTTACCATCTTTGGCTGTGTCAGCAATCCCTTCTCTGCCCAGCCCTGGAGCTGCGGGAGCTCTGCCTGACGCCACTGTGTCTCTGTCGACCCCTATGGAGCGGAGCACATGGAGGGAGGGGGGGAGGTAGGGAGGGGAGGGAGGGATGCACAGCCCACCGTCAGCATCATACACTCACTTTGCACTTTGTTTAGGGTAGCATTTGGGATGTGTTGTTGTTTTTTTGATGAGGAAGTGAGAGGAAGAGACAGGTGGGGGGGTATGGAAGCTCACAAAGTACCACTAAAACAAAAATGGCTCAGTAGTCACTTGTCAAAAATATATCAAACTATGTTGATGTGTGTGATAGGATTGCCTCAGTGGCATTGGTTGCTCCACAAAAAAAAAACAACCAGCAGATTGGTGTGGTCCCCACGATGACCTTGGGTTTATGAGTATATAATGAGGGTTTCCCTCTTGCTATCCACGGGTAAACAAGCCTACGGTTGAAGACACAGAAATGTCACAAATGAGCAGGAAGTCTGTTCAGCGGCTCTGGAGAGCGAGGCGGGCTGGTGGGGGCATTAACGCCTACAGCAATGGATGCCACTAGCAGCCAATTTAGCAGGAGAGGCAAAGGGAGGCGGGATGACCTCTGCTTTCATTCACTCCTTCAGAGGGATGAGGGGAGGGAGCGGATGATCAGTTGGAGGCAAGAAGCAAAAAGAAAAAGATGAGCAATGTGGATGGTACTCCCCATGCTTCAAAGAAGGAAGAGAGATGAGGTCGGAGAGAGAGCCAGACTCGACTGTACATGTTCTCTTGTCAATGTGTCTTGTAAACTTGGTGGAGAATGCTTAATGGAGGTCCAAGTGAGAAAGAAGTGTCAAAAAATGAAGGAGGAGCCACATGGACAAATAGGTCAGAAAATAGAGGGATTGAGCCACTTTTGTTTTAGTCAAGTGAAGACCAAAATATGTCAATGGATTCATTTCAATGGTTTCGCAAGACATGAAAAGCATTTCTACAAAGAAACAAATGAGCGTTTGAACGGTGGAAGCTCAACAGATTTGTTTTTAGACCAAAAACTTTGCAGAATCTGACTTGAAGTTTGAAAACTTGGGATTAGTTCTTTTTAACTATCACACAAGTGTAAAAAGAAGTTACTTAACATCAAACTGCCTTTGATAACAAACGACAACAACTAGCTAGCACCTAGCAAAAGACGCTAAACTACATCCATTTTAATTATTTCAACCTACATAACTATGAGTAAATATTCTTCTTCTCTCTAATAATGTTACATTAGAAGCAAAACGACAAATTAATATTTTGAGAAAAGCTTGAGGCACACAGACATATCAGTCAAGTCTCCCCCAATATGTTGACTTTAAGTAGACGTAAAATTGTATAATCTAAATTGGAGGTTCCACTGTAATACTTTGTAGATTTTTATTCGGGTGTATTAAAAAAATACAACTGTTCTCGTTACAAAGGATGAAACAATAGCTTGGCTCAATAATTATAAAATCTTGTGGAAAATAGATAAACAATTACAAACCAAAACTATACCACACACCCTCCATTTTAAAACCACCATCTATTAAAAATGACGCCTAAAAGCGAGGCTGAAAGAAGGAAACGTTAGACAAAGGTGAACATCAAAAGCATTTTTTTTTCCACCCATTCTGCAAAGCTGTCGCTTCACATAGCACGTCAGCGCGGTGAGGCGAGGCGTGCCGCGACAAGCAGACAGTGCGGCGTCATCACAGCGTCTACACGCGTGCTCATCGCGTGTAACAAGCAGCAAGCAGATGCATGTGAGCCACGATAGTCAATGCTCAACCATTGGCTAAAACAAACCAAATGCAAGTTCATCCATCATATTCACACCCTCCTCGCATGCATCTTGGGATGAAATCACAAATAAAGGTGCAATTTACATTCAGCAACCATTTAGATGGAAATCGGCTCATGGATACATTTTCAATTATTCAGGGAGTACATTTCAGCTTGTGCTCAGATGCCGGGAAAACCTATTATATAATCAATACGCTCTATAGGGCCATTAATATTTGATGCCACAAAAGTGCTTCCTGTCTCCTTGGACTGCTTGGCTGGTGGTGTCTGGGTGCTGCAGTCTGCCTCCAGCTAAGGAAGCGGCTGTACATTTGTATTTGTCTAGCAGTCCAAAATACTAATGGAACAAACTTATCTTTGCTTTACTGTTTATGAATCCATTTTTCCAAAGCGCTCTTGTAATGCAATACACTTCGGTAACTATATTTCACTCAGGACGGTTATGTGAACCATTTCCTGAGTCGTCTCATCTCATTTTGACCTTTGTCACGCCACTGCGGCTTTTACGGCATGGAGAAGTCGCTGCGCTACGGAGAGTGCTGAGCCAGTGCGAGCTCCCCGCATCGCCTCTGTTTTAGCTTTCGCAAAGCTCAGACAATCGATGGAGCCCGACTTGGCCGGGAAAAGAACGGAGGCTGAGGAGAATGCAGAGTAGACAGGATGCTGCAGAAGCGTTCCGCTGACAGACACGCTGCTTGGCAGTTACAAAATGGAGCCAGGGTGCAAGCGACCATCTGACTCCATAGACTTTATGTCTCACCATCTCCTGTCTGATATTGTTATTTCCTTATGCTGGATTATTTTTTTTTTTTTTCAAGAACAGGAATGTGGAGAAAACATTGTGTGGAATTTATTAAAAATGGTCCAAACAATTATTGTGATCAAGTTTCTATTATAGTAAAAACAAAACAAAGAACCAAATTTAGTTCTTGCTTGGACTTTTTATACGCATTTGATGATATTTACATTTCTCTCATGCTTTTCTTTTTGTCCTTTTAACTTTACCAGTGTCTTATGAACTCGAAAAATGTCATGCAGGTCAGACAGATGATGCGCTGGATCAATTGGTGAAAGTAATCTGGGATATGCAAACACACACACACACACACTCACACACACGCACACACACACACACACACACACACACACTCACGCACACTCCTTTGTTGCACTCTCACCGGCCTGCCTCCATCCCATCGATCAGCATCTACTTTACCAAATGGATTCTTTTCCTCTGCCTCTCTTCAATCTGTGCGACTTGGAATAATAAATGTTCCAGAAAACGCTAGATGTGTATCTAAGCAATTTTTCATTTAACTTTGGCTTGTCTCCCACTGGCGTTTTTCTTCTTCCTTGTGACAATTCAAGCTTTGAGCGAAATCGATGCCATTTTCCAACACCCTCTCACGGCTCCTGGGTAATCAGCACATACTTGCATAGGGTCGAAGGTCACGCCATGACAGGATACGGCAGATTGCCCAGGGGGTCTAATAGGTCTCTATCAATAGCTCATTTGGGTTTGCTCAAGATTTGTATTTGAGGTATTACAATGGAAAAATTGTGTCGCACTTAGAAGCCAAATTGTTGAATAATGACAGCATTTTTTTTTTATTCTAGAATTGAGTAGATTCTTGAAAAATTACATTTTGTATTTTTTTTTCTAATATATTTACCAGATAATTTTTTTTAGTACAATTAATCTAATCTCATAAAAACTTTATTGATTTAAAATCCAGACTATTTGTCATCACACGTCCTTACTAAATGTAACTAACTGGATTCACTTAAACTGACCGTCCCTATATTATTTATGTTTGTTTATGAATAATAAGTATTTTGCATTATTTGCATGCAATATTGATTTCATTTATTCACTTATTGATTCTTGTTGTTTATTTTGAACATTTTCTGTGTCCATAATCTTCTTTATTTTTGCAGCGCCACATATTTATTCGCTTTAGCTATTTGAGGAGTGGATAAACATCCCCACCAATCTCATAAAGGATGACCAAGAAGGACAATGAAGACCTACAGTGATCTATTCATATCCACTGTATCTTTCACTCCCAGACACGCACATTGCACACATCCACTCCCAAGATTTACATTCTCCTTAGCTGAGGACATTTGTCCACTGGCTGGATCCCAGATCTGCACCAACGCATGCAGAAAACTGGTGAGCATCTTCACTCTGGAGATGACACTTCAATTTGTGCAGCTACAGTGACGGCTGCACTAAAGTTCCTCCCTTGCGGGGGTGTTAGATCAGCTGGACACCTGCCTCGCTGTTTGGCCACAGCCTGAGGCATCGGGGAGCGAGGGGCAGAAGGGTGCTGGAAGAGGAATTGAAGGAAAGCCAGGATTTGCCTGGCAGCCAAAGTCCCAGTCCCCTCGCCCTACCCCTGACCTGGCCTCTCTGGTTCTCATCAAAAGGTCCCCTGTTTTCACTCTTGTGCTCAAAACACTCTCCAGCCTGGTGGCCCTTGCCCTGATTCCTCCATCCTATCTCGGGCTGGTGGCATCATCCACACAGTAATCTCCTAAAGTCATTTTTACATCTCCACCAATGAAACGTCTCTGCCGCACGTTGCTGTTTAATTCCCGTGTGTGACAAATGGGAGTGATTGCTATCACGGCCCTATGTTAGCACGTAGCAGCGAATTGAAGAGACTAAATCACGTCCCCTACGGGATTTCATCTTGAATTCGGTGTCATTAACGTTTTAGTGGGGCTGCCTGTCACGTGTCGTACATCGAGGGGCTCTTCAGTAATTAAACGTGTTTATGATGAATGAGTACCGTCAGCCTCGATCGGGTCTTCATCGTGCACGCATTTATTTCGCATAAAAAGCACTTGATGCACTTCTTTTTAAAATTTCCTCATCCTGGACTCCATATTTGGAGTTTTGGTGCATGCAAGTAATAATTTGTCATGAATATAACTGATGACATCGCATCACATGAGAGGCTCAACTTTTCGATGTTGATTATGAGCAATAAAAAGTGAAAGTTTGCTATAAAAAGCTCATTTAAGGTCAGTTGTCATGACTTGGGGAAAGACAATGCAATGAATACCTCAATTAATTTGATTACAAAAATCCAGAGCACTTTCAATCATTTTATCTAAGAAATTCCAAGAAAACATAACGTGTAATAAAAAAATTCATACACGAGCCGATGACTTACTAAGCAACTCCACATTCTTTTTTTATGACACCCACGTCACTCACCAGGTTAGACCCCACAGACCACAAAAAACAACCTTAAATTGGTATATTGCAATCAAATAGACAACTATGAACTTATTTGATGAAATAAAACAGATGTACGAAAACATCTGAAGAAGGTTCTGTTTTGATGACTGAATAACACATTGAATTATTATTTCTTCCCACAAGGGCATGTTTTCATTGCCCTTTAAGTAGTTGTAGCCAAAACAGATTTACTAATTTACAAAAAATAAAAATAAAATGTTTTTCACATTCATGTTACCGATCCACTTAACTGTCATCTGCAAAATTTGTTTTTGGGCTCCTCTGAGTGAAATTCCAATGACAAAATTCAGGGAAGTGCAGTATCAACGGAGTTGTAAAAATGTGTTCTTATCCAAGGTTGGATCATCTAACCTTAGATCTATTCTACTCTGTGAAGGTTGCAGTTGTAACTTGTAACCATGAAGGTAGTTTATAATACTCCAGTTTACAAAACGATTGAGTAAAAATATAAGTTTAAATATGACACAATAAACCCAAAATATGAATACATCAGCTCTTTCATTATCATTAGATCTTTAAATCGGATGTTCCTCTAGTGCTCTTGCATTTCCTCGCAATTTTAGAAACACAAAACTGTACATTAGAGCAAGGAAAGTCCTTGACGAACAAAACAACTGCCGCCTATCATCTTACGTTCCCGAGAGAACGAACGAGCGAGAGAGAAACAAACTCGTCTCAAACAGTTTCCGTTAAATTCATAGCAGGTGTTCCAATTAAAACTGGTTTGAGGCTGCAAGTGTTAATGTTGGCTTTGTTGAGCAGGTATTTATAACAAAGCTATAAACAGCCTGGAGCTGCACGATAAGAAAACCTACAGCACAGCACTTACCAACACAACGAGAGTGAGAGAGAGAGAAACACTGGGCCCGGCTGCTAAGTAGAGGCAGTGCTCCTTCTAATCTGATCACTCCTTCCCCCCATCAGCTGCATCTCACACACAACACGAGTCGAAATGTGCGCCTTGCAGCAAAGGCATGGAGCTAAATCACGCAGGCATCAACCGACCGCCTCACAAGAGAATTCATTCCGAGTGTTACGCCGTGTCGGACTGTGTGCCGCTGTTGTTTTTAGTGTGAGGGCCCAGATCATCTCGTTATTGATTCCGCTCTAAAACGGAGCTTGAGCTCGTATAATCAAATGGATTCAGGGAAAAGGACAGCGGTCCGTCATGTGTCTTAATGGGTAGACGGCGTGATGGGGTCAATGAAGGAATGGAAGTGGGCGAGATGGGACTACAAACATGATAGAGAAACACTCTGATTGCTTACTGAATGATTTAACAGTTTACTTTCAGACCGCTACCTAGCTAACTAGCTAATTAGCGATAGACAGATGTATAGATATATAAGGATATATACCATATAAGTAGAGATGGATAGAAATACAGAACTCTCCTAATATACGTAGAAACAGTTTTTCCGCTGTGTCTTGTTTCAAACATTCATAAGTACTTTTCCAAATAAGTCACCTAAAACGTCTGGCAATAGAGTAAATGAACACCTCCGGGCACGATTTGAGAAAATACGGCAGTCACAACTTCAAGCCTTGACAATGCTACATTAAAATTGAACCATTTCATGAATTTTAAACACCCTCAGTAATACATCAGTCGGGTATGTTAGATCCTGAATTTGCAGTCACTACTGGAGCTTACTTTTTCAAATGTGATGTATGCGCAAGTCATTATACAAAGGTAGAGCCAGACAGTTATTTCTTAGACGGACGCAATTTGACGTAGGTAGAGGCTTTCTGCGTCATGTGGGCGTCACCAATCTGGACATGGCGGAAAGTCATCCCAATTTTGTATTAAACATTATTTAAACGATGATGATAACAATTCGTTCAATGAATTTCTTTGAATGATTTAAAGGGACTGTCCCATGCTGGTGTCATATTTCTGAATGAAATTTGAAGATGTTACATCACACACATCCACGTCTGCCTGTGCCTCAATTAAATACACCAAGACCATTTACCAAAATAGAAGAAAAATAGTCTAAAATTTGTTAACTCTGTCACCAAATTTTAAGGTGATTCAGAGATTCCCCAAATTAGCACGACGTGGTCTTCCAAAATCCCAAACACGGTAAACTAGACAAGTCCAGGCACTCCTTGTGTGAGTATTTAATCTCACTCTATAATTTGATGGTAGAATGGTGCAATCGAAATCACAAATGGCTCCGACTGCAGCAGAAAGAGAGAAGACTCAAAAGCCTAAATGTATAGCATCAGAGCTAACAGACGAGGCCGGCGGCACACCGGCTAAACCATTAAGTGTGGTGCGCATTCAAACGAGCAGATTAATCCCCCCTACTGCTGTACAGAGCGGGGTAATTGAAAATGCCCACAGGATACTATCTCTGTTGATATAGCGCGCTCGACTCCACAGAGGCAAACGTACGAGAGGAGGCAGCTGATTGCCACCGTGTGACAGCGTCATGGCGGAAAGCCGCACATCAATGAGCGAGTGCACATTTATCTTTGCACTGACCTCAACCATTCCTCCACCCACCAAACACGGGAGATCTCCTTGACAGGTGCTAACGCTGTTTTTGTTAGGAATCTCATTTTCACCCAGTGAGAATTATATTCCCGGAATACAGTATTGTAAGCATTAAAATGTTTAGCTAACAGCCAGTTAACTTGATAACCACAATTTCAGCTTGTTTGCTATTTTTAGTTTCACATGTGCTCCAAAACCTTCCCTTTTTTTGACTCAAAATGTGTTTTTTTTCTTGACAACTGCTTTACAACCAATTCAACATGCATCAAAGTTAGCTTTATAGTAAAAAAAACCTAAATATGAAAACTTTTTTTGTGAATTAGTGAAAACAATTGTTTTATTTCAACAGCGCTCAAGAACCTCTGCGTAGAATGACAATATCAGTGCCGTACTGAGGAGGTCAGAGACGAGTCTAGTTAGGACATACACAACTTCACTATGATTGGCTGCTACAAAGAGGCAATTTTCTTTTAATTTGAAATTATTACAAGCGTGGTAACAGAATGAATCCAACCACCACCTCAAGGCGCCATTGTTATATTTACAAAGGTCTACAATTAGGTCCAAATTAAGATCATACGGCTTTGGCATATGTCTCCCTTTACTGTAGTTCTCTTTTATTCGACCACAACACATGACAAGCTGAGCTATTGTGTTGCTATAGAGAAGATAAGGCAGGCTTAGGATACGTCATGTGACTGCGTGTTTGTAGACCGCAATGTGTCTATTATCAACCACAATAGTGGCATTTTGCAGCATGTTCCGTTTCATGTTTAATCTATAATTCATCTGGTTACAGAAATGCATAAATGTTTAATATGTCAGCGGCGGCGAGGACTGTCGAAAGCTCGACCTTGAAATGTCCTTTAAACATCATTCAGCAACAGCTCAGGGGCCAGTTAAGCTGCCAGAGCTAAACAACACACACACACACACACACTTTACGTGGCTTTCTGCTGTGCTTTGTTTCCTGGGATGCAAAATGCAGATGAGACGAGTCAGCCGCGTGCACACGCACAGTCTCGGGAGAAACTGCCACTCAATTCCAAACATCTGTATGAATAGGAAAACACACAGCGTACAGTGGAGGATGAGAGACAGAAGGAGCGGTAGATAGAGAATGAGCGGCAAAGTGGCTAAGAAAGCTGCCGTCTCTTCTTTCTGTATCTTTTGCGGAACAAAGAGCTATATACACATGAATACCTCTTTCCTCCCACTGTATTTTCCATCGGGATATTTATTCTGAAAAGCAGCGATGCACAACAAGGGCTCGGTCTTGTGTTTGCTAGTGGGCTGAGGCGCTAACGCTCCCCAGCTGATTATGTGTCTGTCTGTAGCAGTTTGAGCTGCTGCCAAAGGAATTAGGTCTAGTATTTGTGAATGCCGCTCCGCTCACAGCGGAATGACTTGCCATGCCTCTCGGATTTCTGCCGTTTTTTGAAAATGCAAAAGAAAAAAAAAAAAAGCATTTTAAATAAATGAAGGATGTCGCTGTGCAAGCCCATTAAATTTTCATTGTGAGCGTTTTGTGAGTCTTCATGTGTGTTTAGGCTTCGCACAAAAGGAATATTTAAAAACCAAAGCGTGCTAATTGGGACAGAGATTGTTACAGCGAGCGGCTTCTTATTCAAACAGGCTTTTAGCTCATTAAATGCTTCCATCCAGCCTTTGGTTCAAAAACATTTGGCAGACATTTATAGTCAATAAAAACATCCCATTCTGGCTATATTAAAAAAAAAAAAATAGGTGAAATGAACAAGAATAAAAGGCAATCCAAACATTCTCAGTAAAAAATAAAAAAAAATGTTTTAAGATAGTAACAGCTTAATTAGTCAATTGATATTATTGTTGAGTGGCAGAGAAATTAATTTCAGTTTCAACTCAACAAGTAACAGTTGATCCGCTTTAGGCCACACACAGTTGAGATTGACTCAACAGCGCCTCTGCTGGTAGCAGCCAAGTACTGCACTCCATAATGAACTCATTCAATGCAAGCCCAGTTCAAATCGATCTTTGACGTCTATAGCACCTTTTTCAACGAGGAAGTGACAATTTCAAACAAATGTTCCACTCCTGCCTTTGCCTGAGACAAAGTTTTCAACATGCAATTACAATCGACAGTATCTTTGACCATCTGCCCAGAGTATTTACAAACACACTTCAAATTGATTTATTCTGAGATCCCATGCAAATGTGAAAAAAATCTACACATTACTCATCTCCATTCCAACTCACCTCCAGATTCCATACAAATACACTTACTGCCATCTTCCTTGCACCGTAATCTGCGAGTGCAAATGGATAAATGCAAATTAGGAAAATATGTGTACATGTAAATCTTTTTAGTTGACTGTGTTAATACTATAAATGCATATAGAATACATTCCAATATTTCTTACACCAGAAAAATACACTATTAATGCCATTATCATTGTCAATTCACTATTACCAGTACACTATAAATAAATTTTCCGTACAAATTTTCCATTATTATTATTATCTCGTTTGTTTAAGATGGTCGGCATGCGTCTTCCTGCATTCTCTCCATTGATATTCCTCACTTTGACATTTAAATAGTGTCTCGTCACCTTCCAACATCAACACGTGACGATCTTACGTTTCTCTGATCTTCACTTACATTTAACTCACTCCACATATATTTGCTAGCTGCACAGCCGCTATAATAAATTCCTTACACACCCCCATCCTATTAGCATTGATGTGTAACCTTGGAGCTCACCGTGTTCCGCCTGAGGGTAATAGAGTCACTGGATGTTGCTATCCTTGCGTGTGTATGCGTGCGTGTGTGTGTCCGGGCGTGCATGAGGTGATAGCTCAGGCGCCCCACTGGCTCACATCAGAAGGCTCAAATCACACCCTCTCCAGTGATGACTTTTAACTCCTTCTTTTCTATTTGCACCCTTTTCTTCCTTCGTCTCTCTAGCTGTATGTGATGTAGAAGCTCTCTGTTCATGTCCATCTGCCTGGATCATTTTCTGCCTCCATCAATCACGTGTTGCTGCTAAGCATCCACGCCTCACTTAACTGCAAAGGGTCCTGGTCAACAAGCAGAGTGGTGAGAGGAGGGGGAGAAGGGGGGGGGGGGGGGGGGTCTTATTAGCATTTTGATTGCATCAAATGCGAAGAGGCAAGGAACATACACAATCAAACATTTACTCTCGGATGGATTAATTGTAGCGCTGCAAATGTTCTCGCTGGCAAACACCGAGTCAGTCTGTCCTGAAAAGTAATTCCGCAAACAGATGGATGGAGTATAGAATTTCACTTTCTGCAAGGAAATAAAACTGGCTGACACCTGACAGTTGAGGAGACAATCCAACCAAACATGGCCGCTTGTTGTTTTTTTTTTGTTATCAAGGTACCGCCCCCTTTTCTTGATGGTGATGGATGACGGCTAGAGTGGATGCAAAGTTGGAAGCTGAGCAAAAAAAGTACAAGATGCTGGGCCCCAAAGCAGATTCATTCACACACTCATCATCATCTCACAGCGTTACAAATGATAATCCGGGGGGCATGCGCGGAACTCAAACGCACCTACTCCCGAGTACACGAGCAGCATGACGGATAACATGTCTACTCACCTCATTAGCATAGGCTACTTTGCATACATGAATGTGGTAGAAATAACAACCGGGTATAAAAAATGAACACCTTGCTTAAGTATCGCACATGCTTGCAGGTAAATGAAGCTGGAAGCAAAAACATTTCTTCCTTTTCTTCCCTTACACCTTCTTGCCACAATCCAAAATCACGTGCTGAAAGAACTTCTCCTTCTTAACTAAGTTAGACAATAAATAAAATGTCTTCAAATGCATTGTAGTAGAAAATGCGGCGAGCAAGGCACAATGTAATGGCAAGCCTGAAGCTTTCTTTCCTTACCATCTTAAACCCATTCCACTCCATTTGGGAGACGCCGGTGGTTGTCTCAAGATCTTTCTCTCTTTTCGCTCCCTCTCTCTCTCTCTCTCTGCTGTATTCTCTTCTTATTCCCCCCACACGGCAAACGCTTCCGCCGAGAGAAGCGACACAATCTGAGCTTTTAGTTTGCGGCGAGAGACTTTCCGCTTACGATTCTGTCCTCAGCTTCCTCTTCCTCTCCTCAGTGGCGAGCGGCTTAGCGGAGGTGTGCAGCGGCGGCGGCGGCGGCGGCAGGCATCGCCTTCTTCCACAGATGCTGAGAGCAGAATGATGCTCTCGGATGCGAGCGCAGCCAGCCTCCCACCCCCCTCCCCTGTCTCCCAGCCACCCGCCCAGTCCCCCTACTACTCAACTGGAGATCAGCGCCCGCCCACTCCCCCCCTGCAACCCTGCAGAATCTGTCATTGGCGTGTGGGTTTGCCCGTCAAGCCCACCCCACCCTCGCTCTCTGGCTGGCTCCGAGCCCTCGTCGGCACACGCCAGCCTCAGCCTGCTTTTGGCAGAGAAAAGGCTTTTTGAATCCCAGCAAAGTAATCAATCGCCGCTCAGCTCCGTGCCTGAGTGAGCCGGGGCAGAGCGACGTGGAGCCGGGCTCGAGGAGAGTGATTGCAGCCTCAGGCGCTATGGTAATAGGATGCCTGCACAGCACTGTGTATATAAATTAGCTATTACTGAGTGTCCTCTGTACATTTGCATTGGTGTGTGTATAGCGAAGCTTGGCCCTGCCCGCTGCCTCCTCCACGCCTCACAACAAATTGGGCTTTGATTGTATTGATTATTAACTTTTCAAATTTGAAATGTCCCCACTAATTGCCATTTATAGGACCATTTCGATTTACAACTGTTTCATAACATTTGGATCGATTACAAAGGAAGCAAGATAATCAAGCGGACAAGGAGAACAATAAAGTGGCAAAAGATATCAATATGGAGTCATCACAAATATTCTCAATTTAGGTTGGTATACAAGAAGATGTATGCAGCACACACACAGACACACACACACACTGGTAGTTGCATACATTGAGGGCACCGTGGGAGAATCTATACATTCAAACACGATTTCACGATTGTGAAATCAGCCAACGTCATTACTACACGGCTCGCAATACAATGCACTCAGTTTTACCCATCGACTAATTAGCCACTTTGTTATTGCAGTCTTTAGCCTCTGCGTAACCTTTTTGTTTAAAAACAAAACAAGCATATTGTAGTGTATTTTGCTCCTTTTCTTCCTCACTTGTTGACTGTGTCGTTAAGGAAACCCACATTGCTTTGAACATTGCACGACTAATTAGTGGGGAAAATTTAAATAAATTACAGTCTAGTAAAGCATGTGAAATATGTTTCCTATAGTCAAATCATAATAATAATGATAAACAGGTTGGGGGTTTATGTGTCAGACGGACAAGAAGGGGGAGCTCTTGCTTCCTCAAACAGGCTTTACCTGGCAAGCAACACTAGTTACTCCCATGCTCACAGTTATTGCATTCCCTAAATGGCAGTATAGTGCAATTCATTTTGGTTATGGCATGTAAAAAGTAAATGATGATTCTATATCAGGCTGTGTGCACATCAGAAATATTATTTGGAAAAAAAAATCTAATTAATTTGACTACCTGCTAGCAACCAGCTAATATGTGGTTAGCCTGTCAGTACATAAATTATGTATAATCAAGTAAAAAATAACACAAGCGCAAGCAATCGTGAATTGAGCATCTGTGTCGTGCTATCGTCTCATGAAAACCAGAAAATGAAAATATCACATTACAAGAGAAAATATTTTATCCACTTTGACCTCCACAACTTCTTTTGTAAGCAACCTTTAGCCAACCAACTGCGTGCTATGTCTTCAATGAGACACAAAGACACAAGAATATACCGACATTTTCCAATTCTCTACTGTCTGGAGATAACAGATTACATAACACATGCAATCAATCAGTGGCGTAGTTGTTTTTGCAATAACTAACAAGATCCAAATAGGCTTTTTCTTTAAGTGAGAATAAGAACGGGAGAGCAATTGTTTTGCTTTGCCGCTTCATCTACAGAATTCGATGACACTGCAGGACCAGGAGGGTTTTATAGGCTGCGTAAGTGACTGCAGCTTCTTGGCTATAAACACAATCTGTTTCACTTTCCAGTCTTGGGTTAGCTTGCGTGCGTGTCACTAGCAGAGATGGAAAGATGAAACCATGTTGCTGCCATGTCCTAGTTAAGGCTACACGCTGCGCATTACGATATTGTATATGGACAGATGGAGGGAGTGGTTGAGTGATCCTATCAAGGGCGTTTCTTCTGCTCCCATTATCTCTATGTCAAGACAAGTGGAATTCTTCAATGCAGGTTTAAGCTTGAGATGAGCAATAAAATCACAGTAACAACCACAAAGCTTTGCTTAAACCATCTGGAAAAATATGTTTGAAAACAAAGAGTGGAGCAACACATGTAGACAGACAATGCAAGGGTGCTCACAAGCATATATTCTTTATCCTCTGCAAAAAACAATTATTACTCCAGCTTGTTGACGAGTTGTGACTATTTCCATGTAGGTTTGTAAAATAGCGCAACCAAGTGGCACACATCGGACAGAGCCATAATAACTACAATAAAAAACTTAAAATGACATTTGACTATTTTTGTTTCATCTGCATTTTTAGAATGTACAAAAATTTAGAATGTTGTTTTTCTCATGAAAAAAAAAGATAAAAATTCCAATTAATTGTATTTCCATTCATTTCAATGGGGAACAATGACTTGATAGGAATATTTCAAGTTCCGAGCGTACAAACGTGTATCTCAACGACTACAACTACACACGCATAAAATATTATGTTGACAACATTCCACTGATTTTTCAAAGTCAAACCACTTTTGTGGCTTGAACCCTCAAAGTCGTGAAACTCCATCTCACTGATTGGCTACGACGGCCATGCACAAAGACACATGCAGCGGACTCCATCCGGACAAATCTACATGCAAAGCCGCGTCAAAGACAAAAAAGACACATCGCACAACACTGTGGAGCACAAAGTGCTTGTCAGTCTCCAACTGTGAGTGGCGGAGAGCTCCGGCTTTAAGTGCTCGACCTCACAAGTGTGCTTCAGCCGCCGCTTCTCGCATGCTAATTTGCAAAGAGAGAACTGGCTAATTGTTATGGACCGTCCGCGCCCTTCACTCCGCCCTGCCTCTTCACCATGAACCCCTCCTCGTCACACACCTTAATGGATTAACCACACGCTGTTGTGTCTCCCACTCTCTTTTTTTTTTTTATCCTCGACCGGCTCACAAGGATTCCTATTTGCTTTGGCCTAGAAATGTTGAATATCCCGGTCTGAGCAAAGATTAAACACGAGCATGACATTGTGTGCCGAGGCACAATATTCAGCCGGCCAATGTGTCGTTTGACGATAACACGAGGGAAAGAGAAGACAAATAATAGCATCCGTCGTTTATCAGATTTGAATATGCAGTAGTGTACGTAGCGATAATAGTTTTTGCTTTGGCTCCTTGTTAACTGTCACACGACGCTATCCGACACCTGTCTTGTCTTTCTCTCCGCATAAAAAGATTTTCTATTTAAAAAGTGAAGATGCAAGCTGAGATGTTGCAAAAGAAAGACAATACCACTTGTTTTACAAATCCCCCCCCCCCCCCCCCCACTAAACAAATCCACAAGACGAAATGTAATTCAAATTTGCACTGCCGACAAAGCTCAATGGAAAACTAAAGGTGGGCTAATGAGCAAAATATATTTTACGGCCTCACAACACGGATGGCCTCTCTAGATTTACCCTTCAAAAATATGAAATATTTCGTTGTTCTTTACGAGTGTCAACATTGTTCATTTAAATGACATTGGCATTTATTGCATTTTATCTCCTTGAGTCCAATGTAACAATTATCATTATTGTGGTAATATCTTTTATTTTGTCAACCCCAGAGAGGAAGCTGAGATCGGATACATAAATTGCCGCGCCCTGATTTTTCTTCTGTTGACTTCATGTGAATTTCAATAGAAGTAAAACAATAAAGATAAAATATTGAAGAATGGAGCCGTCTATTTGGGTGAAGGCTTCCATTTGTTTAGACGTGGGCGACGCAACTGGCATTTATTGAGATATGGCCTTTATTAGAGTAGAGGTCACTATTTGTTTTACAGTCTACAAGTCCAATACTCGCATTGTTCTCTCTTCCCATCCCCCCCTATCTATATTATTTGTCTCTAGGGTGGGTTGGTGGGATTCTACTGAACCTAATGACTCAAAGGCTTTCGTCTCAGCAACATAACAGTGCCTGTATTGTTCAACGTGCTCCTGTAAATCATCGAAAAACCTTCAGGTCACAACACTAATGAGCTCGGAAATCGATATACAAGCATGGAAGTTTGCTGTTAGTAAATAGGTGCCATACAATTAAAAAAATTTTCTCACCTCATTTAGTGATTATCACCAAATGCGTTTACTCGGGCTACACTGTAAAGGGGGCGGGGCAGAATTACAACATCACTTTCCAAGAAAACTTTAGTTTGGCTGATTCAAAATGAAACCTTCACAGGAGTCCCCTGAGTCCAATATATTTGATAACAACGCCGTGTGCTGCTTAGCTAGGCTCTTCTCCGTTTGCCCTTGAAGGACAGATTTAGTTGCTCTTTACAAGCTCTGGCAGCCCCAAGCATATTTCTGGGCTACTCAGACTGATGATGGTCTCTTTGCTGGCAGGTGTCCACCCGCTACCGGTAACAATCAACAAATGAGAATTGCAGGCTTCAACTTGTCCGTCTGTCTGGAGACAATCTCAGACATCAAGCGGTTATTAGCATGATGATGGAGGAGATGCTAAACAATGAGGGGTTTGGACTTTGTTGACCGCTGATGCTTGCCTCAGTGTTAAGACCAGCTTTTATTTCCATGAATCAATGTGCGGATACTGATTCGAGGTAATTTCATGGTCCAAGGCACAGCGCACCTGCACTGCTGTTGTATGTAAAAATCAAATCGCCTCTCTTTTGTCTGTTCAAAAAAAAGAAAAGGCCACGTGGTTCTACTCTGCCGCACTGGCACTGTATTTAAAACGGCGGCGGTGCAAATTATGCTAAATTATCTCGGGATCACAGTCAACTTCACAGCGAGTCATCCAAAAACTAAATGGGCTTCGTTGAGGTATTAAAAGGCCTGTCAAACTACAGGAAGTGTTGAGAATTTTTTTCGTACGACAATAACATTTATTGTAACTTCAAAATCACGCTATTTTCCTTTTGGATTGAATTATTATATTTGGCAAAACACAACAATCACCGGATTTTCCCTAAGTCACCAACATTTTACTAAAACTAGCAAACCCTCCTATGCCGTCATGAAAGTTCCCTTAAATTCACCCTATCGAAGATGAGTGAATCAAGAAGCAAGGCATCAACTTAACCCGCATCCATGTCACAGTTCGTGGGAAAAAAAAACTCCTTGGATCAGAAGTGAATTCTTCATGCTGATCCTGGATGGAGGCTATACGCTACATTTGTCACAGCCGCTTCAAGCCTTCGCATTAACGCAAAGCTTCTTGGTGAGAAAGGCTACGGCTTTGCGAGCTCCACGTGTTGCTGTCACAGTAAGAGTGTGATGATCGTAGAAGAAATGTTGATTTTTTTTAACTCATTCAGTGCCAGTTTGGTTAAACTAGATCTTTGACGTCTATAGCCGTCATTGGCAGTGAACGAGTTGCTGAGTAAACCCAAATTTTTCAAGATGTGTCTTTCGACCTTCAAGCTTCCACTCGACTATGTTTTTATATTTTTTGGACTAGATAATGACAGGCCTTAGAGGCTGTAACCAAACCTAAATGAAAGGTGCCCAGAGAGGCTTAGCTTGCCATTGGCTGTTAGATTCTAGCATGTGTGCTGGCACTCAGCAGGTATTCTCGACAGGCTTCTGGTGGATTATTGTCCATTTGGACAGCAGAGTGTCCGCAGCTTGAGGTGACATTCAACTTCATTCAACTTCAGCCGCCCGGCAGCTTACATCCCGGCTGTCGGCTTTAAACAATGTATGCTTTGTGCGGTCATTTTGCGAGGATAAAGTATGGATCCGAGCACAATAGCTTGAGGTTAAAGAAGTAGCGCTGGAGTTAGATTGGTCGTTTGAGTATAGCAAAGTGCGAAAGGAGAGCAGCACGTTTTGCATTTGATCCCGGTCGGGGTACATCCATGCTCGCAGGGTGACTGCTGGGGTCCATCTGGCGACGGCTTTAATCAACCCACACACGCACATGCCCACATATAGACCAAGAAGCTTATATCCATTTTTTTTTTTCCCTCGCCATATTCATTGTATTATTTCGTGCAAGTCAGTTCTAGCCTTCACTAACCTCCACCGCAAAGATTAGGTGAGAAAATTGCAATTCAAACATCACGTGACAACAAAACGTGATCATTTCCTCTCAAACGACTCACACTAGCAGCTCTCCATTAAAGGCTCGGATATATACGGCTTTTGATAAGGCATAACCTTTTATAAACGACACATATCCAAGCATCATTTGCAGGCATGGCCCGTAGCACCGCTCGGATAAAAAACATGGAGAGGCTCGGCAAAACCCGGCTCTTGAAATGTCACTTCATGCTTAACCGCCCTTTCTCATGCTCGGAGAAAATTCAGTGGGCAATGTAGAAAAGGGGAAAATAAAAATCCAGCGGGTTTCACTTAAATGCCTTCATGCTTGGAGACACGCTTGGGCTATTCGATGCTGCTGGAACACTTGAAGAAAATAATGAAGCGATACAAAAATTCCTTTTTAAGAACAATGAGGTCGTTTACGCTATACGCTAGCTACAGCTAGCAATACGACAAACATGCTAACGCGCCGAAAATGGCACCACCCCTGTGCTAATTTCACCGCTAAATGAAACAAACCTAACACAACTGACATTCAAACACACTTTTCCTAGGAATTCATATTGAGGCAAAGTTTTAACAACTAATTATCCAAGAATGTAAAGTTTTGCTAAAAACTGTTACCAAGCTGTCCGGAATTTATTTGTATAAATCAACAGATTTTTGGTTAATTTGTAAATACTTTAATTTATCGAAAACATAATTTTGATATATTTTCTTGAGAATATTTTATTAATACCATACACCACTTTGTGACAGCATGAAATATATATTAATTATTCCGATATTTGTATAATATTGCAATAATCTGTCGGCAAATATACAAAGTTTTTCTGATATGTCAAAACCAAAATATATAAATCACGATTTTCTCTTGCTTTGTCTCTTTTTGAATTTGCTTGGAAAAGTATGAACCCTAAAACAGTTAATTCTAGAAGGTTCCACGGCATCCATAACAAATAATATAAACTCGAGAAAGTCGGGCCATTAAGTTGCTTCATGTTGTTCGCAAAAGTCACACGTTCATCACTTACTCATGCTGACAGCAGATGCGTCGCCTCATCCTAGGCAATTAGCCAATCGATAACAAAAACACAATTGGTCATCTAACTATCTCTTTCAAGGAGATTTCAACGACGTTGTTTATCAACATGCCAGAATGGTCGACAAAGGCCATTTCTCACGTATTGGCTGGCATTTGTCAGCTCAGCATCAACACGCTCATTTTCCAACACAGGGTTGTTGCATCTTGCCTAATAAGGGGTCTTCACCCGCAAAATCTCCAAAGTACAATATCGCAAATTGGTGTTCCAAAGGGCATCGTCTTTGAGAAGGAAATTGAATGTTGCTTCAGGCTGGCACATTTGGTTTTCATTACAAATTGGACTCTGATTTGTCAGCCATGACAGAGTTGAAGTTATCATGGTAGATTATCCAGGACACGGGCAGGCCAGTGATGGCTAATAGCGCTTTTGTCAATCTTTGTAAGGCTGACATGCAGTCCAAACATAAATTTATGCCACTGTCACTTAATGTCACAATAAATCAACTAAATAGGATAGAAAATAAAAAATGCTGTTATAGGCTTTTTCTCACCAAGCCTAATAATATAATTTCTACTGGTTTTAAAATCATTATCCAAGAAAACAGAAAAATAGTTTCTGAAATGAAATGCTTTCTCCGACCCGCTCGACTAAGCTGGATTTTGCGGAATTAAGCAGAAAGAATGGATAGCAGTAAGTCCAATTGTTTTGCTTATTCAAACTATTCACATGTAAACAGTGACTGGAGATAAATTCTCACTAGACTGAAGTAATTATGCGCGTCTGAAAGCTTCATTTACGGCCGAGGTTTTCTGCTATTTCCTCATATCGGTCTCGAAATGTTAAAATTAGAAAGTCTTAAAGACTTCGATTTATTAACAAACTTGTCAGCCATGATTATGTTCAAATTCTAAATAGAAAGACGGAGGTCGGAGTCCATTCGAGCGGTGACCTTTGGGTGGGCGTGGGCTTAGACACCCATGAAGCCGCCGCGCCCAGTGTATGTGCCAAATTGGGTGTGAATGAATTGCTCGGGGTGGCGTGTTTGTTTGCATGCATGTGCGTGCGTGCGTGTTTGCGGCGGTGCGGACACCTGCTCCTTTCTGTCGTGATGGCTCCCAAAGGGACATAGGCTCAGCTGCTAATCGCCAGGCCCTCCCTGCAGCACTGGTGGCCGCCACATTTACACACATACGTGAAGTCTATAAACCCCGCCCCCCCCATAGTGTCTCTCTATGTTCCCTGCAACTGACGCACCACATGTGCTCATATCAAGAGCAAACATGACAAGATTTATACACACAAATCACATGATACAGTCATGCAGTCATAACACATTCCGAAACACGCTGTAGGGCGCCGCCCCTATAGATGATCGCTCAATTTCCGACATGATGTTAATAAACCGCTTTTTTTTTTGATAGCAACTCAAACACTCCCACATTTGCGTATCTATGCATTCCGAGCATCTTTTTATCGTTCGGGCTAGCTGCACCTGCGCGGCGTCTAAATGAGCTAATTTTCCAAGATGGAGAGAACACAGCAATCAAGGATAAGAGGAAAATCGACGCGTAGCAGATGGAAGGAGCTAATCGTTATTGTGCTATAAGAGATGACCTCCATCTATTTAGAGGCAAACGTTCTTGTTCCTTGTTGGGTTCAGCCGAGTGGAAAAAGTGAAGCACCCCTAGCCACTTTTCTCCCTCTTTCTTTTTTTTTGGGTGGAAATGTTGAAGCAGAGGGAAAAATTAGAGTTGCCAAACAAAGCCTCGTGTCACATCGAGAACGTTAGCTGCCTGCAGTGGGCAATCAGCGACGCTTTCTAGAAATTAACAACATTCAGCTGGGAAGCACGGCGGCGCACTGCAGCTTTTTAAATGTGGCCTTCTTGAAAATTAAATCTCGGCTGACTGAAATATGGAACCATTTGCAATTCAGATTCGACTCCCGTGCTCCTTTCATTTCATCGTCTTTGTCTAAGGTTACACGGCTGGGCTTGCGTGGTCATTTTGAATCTGTACACGCAGTTTTGAATTCTAAATCTAGCGCAACGCTTGATTTGATTTGAAATTACGAGTAGGATGTATGTATTGTGAATCAAAAATAAAAAAGTCACAATTTAGATTTAGGCATCATATTGCCTGTAGCCCATCACCATGTGAAAGAATGTGATGCTGCATTCTAATGAGAAATGGACCAGAATTTTCCAGTGCATTTGTCTAATGTATGCAAATGATCTCTCCGAGCTTAATTACGGCACCATTAATCACGATGGTCTTCTCTAAACAGGGTAATCACACGCGCACGTACACACGCACACACGCACAATCACAAAAAAAAAAAGAAAGCACACAGCTTGGCATGAGATGTAAGATGAGGAGTTATCCATTACAAGGCTGTTACCCCCCCCACAGATTTCATTTATAATCACTGGCGTTAAATTCAAAGTGTTTTTTTAAACTTGGAACCGGCCCGCCTCAATTTTTGTATTTCCAGTTTCCCCCCACACCCACACAAAGCAACAAATGTGTAAACATGCCAATCATTCTTGTGTATAAAATCCAACTTATTACTACTTTTCAACAATCATGGGGACGGAAGCTTACGACGAGTCTTAATAGGCATTTTGGACAACAAAATCCAGAGATAGATTGTTTTGAACTATAAGAATGCAGCAAGAGAGAGAGAAAAAAACACTTTTGAAGCTCAACTCCACATAGACGTATTCCAGCGCTTATCCTCGGCGCGCATTTGCATCGAGTTTTCCAAAACCCCCCTTGGGTATCGTCAGTAGGATGACAGCGGGTTATGAAAGCTTCCGGGAAGCTTTGGGGTGTGGATCTGAGCCAGTTTGAAGGGGAGGCACCCATGTCGCCTTAACGCGGCGAGTCAGGGAATTTCTTTTTTTTTTTTTTTTTGCTTAAATGCTCTGTGTTTTCTTCTTTCCTACTTCATCATTCCCTCCCCTTGAAGTTATCTCTCTATCGGGACTGTCAGCGGAATGTTGACATCAATGGAAATAATTCCACGCGTCTCCGAGTCTTCCCGTAATGACGATCTGCCAGTTCTCATTCATCACTTCACAAACCAATTGGATTTTCCCCCGCAAAGCATCCCCCCCCCCAAAAAAAATAAATAAAAAAAATCACAACACTGATTTATTCAAGCCATGCAGACACACGTTTTTGCAAACACACACAAACACCTCAAATTCCCTCGATAGCAGTCAGTCTGGCGGAGACTAAAGTCGGAGTAGGCGTAGGGTAATTGAACAAACACAACAATGTAAATATTTACTAATACCATCCATTGAGAATACAAACTGGATTGCACAATTGATTTGTTCTCTCTCTGCTCTTTTACTCCCGTCGTCACCCACACACAAACAACTACCCCCCCCCCCCCCTTCCACCTTTGCTTCTTTTCATGATATTACAACGCACGCCTGTGTTCATTAAAAAAAAATGGAGACTTGGATATGGAGATACAGTGCTCTGTCTATATCCTCTTACCAGGGATGACCTGTAGCCCGTCTGGGCGGGCGATGACGGGAGATCCCTGGGAAATAGCGGCGAGTGCGACTCGGGGACGGAGCCCACGCCACTGGCTGCTAGTCCCGAGAGCTGCCCGTACCTCGCCATCATCTTGAGATGCTGCTCACAGAACACACACACACACACACGCTCACGCATTGACGTGGGAGGAGAAGGGAGGAGAAGAAGGTGAAAGGAGGGGGGGAGGGGGGGGGGGATAACAGCAGGTAGGAAGGACGATGATGAATATTAAAAGGACAGAGGGAGTGTGTATGAAGAAGGAAGCGATAGAGAGAAGGAGGGGATTAGGGAACATTTTTTTTTCTTTCTTGGCTCTCACACACAAAAGCACGTGAACACACAAGCGCTCAAACTTACAAGCATGAGAAGGCACCAATTGGGTTTTGATCGGATTTGATGGCTTCCTTGCGATGGGGTGATGTCAAGTATGGCCACTAGCTCTCTCCGTTTACTATGACAGCAGAGCAACTGCGTGTTCTCCATATGACCGTACATGAAAACGTGCCGCTATCGTCAATCGCAAGTGCACGGACATGCACACAAACGGACACACGCATGACAGAATGGCTGGCGGCAGACAGGTGAGGCATGGGAAGAAGAAGAAAAAGAAAAAAAGATGTCTTTACCTCATTGCTCAGCAAAGCAGCGTTGAGTGTTCGGCTTATTTCGAACATGTCGGTACTTTTTTTTCTCTGTCCTCTTAGTGTCGGCTTGTCCTCAGTTCTTTCCTCTTCTTTTCTTTGCTAAGGATTTGGGAGTCAGTCCCCGAAGCAGAAAAAAAAAAAAGAAAGAAAAATCAAGCAATAAAAAAAAACAAGCAGGAACAAAAAAAAAAAATCTGGTAGAGTCACTATGAAGTCCTTTATTTTCTCTTTCTTTTTCGCTCTCTCCTGTCTTTCAGATGCGCCCTGCTGGCTGCCGTTGCAATAATGTTTCTGTCCAGGATCCCCGCACACGTCTTGAGTCAATATTTTTCTCTCTCCTCCTTCTTCTTCTTCTTCTTTTTTTTTTTTAAATCTCCCAGGAGTCAGCACATTAAAACGGGAAGTCGGTAGGTCGGCTCGGCGGGCTGGCGTGCTGCCTTATCTTTCCCCCGCACACTGGCTCACACAATACGCTCCGATCCTCAAACTGCTTGCTAGCAGATTAGCTGTCCCAAAACATAGCACTTAGTTTAAACTCCCCTCCCTATTGCTCTCTCTCTCTCTCTTTCTCTCTCCCGCCCTCTCTCCCTCCCTGCATCACTCCCCCCTCTCCCCACCTCGTAGCATACAAAATAATGCAGCTTCAGTTCACCGCTGCTACCACAAGGTGGAAAGTCTGTTCCAGCACCACGGACAGCGCCACCGCCTTCCTCTGCGTGCCACTCCTTTACGTTTGATTCTTTTTTTTTTTTTTTCTTGTGTGTCTGATACACGGCAAGGGAATATTTGCACTTATGCAAGCACTCCCTCGTGGACCGTGAAAAACGCAGGGCGAGGATAAAAGGATTGGTTTGTGGTGTGAGGACTCATGTTTTCCACTCTTGTTATCTAATTAACTAAAACCGGATTCAAATGTGGAAAGGGATTATGCAAGACGTTTGGCGGAGAGAAGCGTTTGGCATATGTTTGTGATAGGAAAGGAAGAGCAAAGTGAAAGGAAAGCTACCTTCGGGGGAGCAAGAGATGAAAAGCAGTGAGGGATGGGCTGATGTGAGCATCAAGGTCAGGCGGCCGTCCTCTTCCTCAGCAGGGTGTGGCATGGCCATGACAAAGCAGCCGGTCAGAGGCGCGGCCAACTACGCCAAAAAAAAGTCAAAACACACTTGTGAGCCAAGAGTGTGACTCAGAATATTTCAACTCGGAGTCAAGGTGGACTGACTGTATTTGCATCTAATAGGCAAAACGTTGCTGAAATAAAAAGGCTGTGTTTTACAATAGATCTGCTTAATGGGGGTCATGCTGCTGGAGTAATTGGCGCTATCATCTTCCGAGACGCTAATGTCAGTGGTGTGGTACAACTAGCTTTGTAATTACCGACAATGATTCTTTTCTCGTGCTTTGAATTCTGCTTTAGCCATCAAGGAATCGGATTGGCAGGACCGGGCCGGTGAATAGTCTTTTATTGACGCTGGACCATCAGTTGAGATTGACAGCGTCTAATGGGATGGTGAACATTTTTATACACCAGCATTAAACTGAATTATCAACATTGCTTTTAATTATAGTTAAAATATTTTACAAAAAAACCTTTTTCTTCCAAAATAGGACATATAGTAATTGCTACATTGTGATTGTTGGCAAAATATTGCGACGTTCATTCCCATTTGTCGTGTTCAAAAAAAAGCTTAGAGCATTGGTGTCAAACGTAAGGCCCGGGGGGCGTATACGGCCCGCCACATTATTTTGTGACCCGCGAAGACAAATTGTGCATCAACTTTATTTATCAATACTAAACCTATAAATTATGTTCACTGTGAAAACATAGAGGTATTACTAGCAATTTTTATGATCATTCATCTTTTTAAAATATTTGTACTGGTCTTTGATTTCAAAACTAGTTATTCATTCTGTCTTGGTTTTAGCTCATATTTCATTTATCTAAGAAAAGGGCTGCCGGCCACATCCCTGTTTCGCAAAGCTGGTAGTCTCTTGGGGGTGGGGGGCAGAGGTGCCCTGGGAAGGAGGGTGGTGGTGTGGTGGGGTTGAGCTGTCAGATGAATCATCCAGAGTGAGGCCTGATTCCTCAGTCAGCTGCCTCTCAAGCCTTCCTCTCTGACCCCGCCTCGCTCCCCTAAGCTCTCTGATTGCTGTCACCATAGTGATTCTCTGTGTACTGATGGCTGGTTCCTTCGGAGCTGCCGCCCCCCCTTCGCTCCCCGTGCCCTCGTAGCCACCCAACTTGCTGCCACTTGCGCCTCGTATTGATTTTTGCATGACTACCTCCCACACAAATGATAGACTTTATTCCGACACATTAGCAAAGGCTTTCACGGTACTTGCTGGTACACACTGCCGCAGTTATATCATCCAGAATTTTCCTGAAATAAAACAGCTATAAAGTAACAACAGCTCTAAAGGAAAGTTTTGAAATGGGGATGCAAGAAGCGTTAGCATCCCTAAGGGCTTTCTAATTTGCTCTGATCAGGTTTGTGAAGGTGTGGCGTGTCCTCCATTTCCAGAAGAGACTTAAAATAGCCACGGCAGCTTCGACTATTTCATCCAGACAGGGATGTCTGCTAACATACGAAGCACACATATGAGCAGTCACACATTTGATTAACATGTAAAAATACATTCTCCTGAGAGATCATTAAAATGCGAGAGACCGTGAAGCAGATTGCGCCTCACTTCATTTTATTTATTTTTTTCTACACATCTTGACAGGAAAATGCTGCATTCAAACTTAGTGTACCTTGGGCAGATAGCTGAGAGGTTATTGTTGAAAGTGTTTCTATTCTTACCTCTGATGAGAAGTTTTTTTTTTTCTATCAGCGTCGGATTGTCTGTTAATTTGTTTGTGTGGAACGAGGATGGGTTGGCATTCGATCAAATGTCGGCAACAATGAATAAAAAAAAGAATAAATGAATACACATATATTGTACATGAAGTTCTCTAATATGAGTTTCGGCCATAATATCAAGCTCCAGTTGGGATCTCAAGAGTCACCTTATCTGTTGCAGACACGCCAGGATATTATAAACTCAAGCACGCTAATGTCGTCCCGCCATTCGATAAGAGCGGAGAAACAAGAGAAACATGCAGCATATCTAATGTATTCTCCTCATGCTCCATAATTCAATTTCAATCTCGCCTCTTGTGAAATGAGTGACTGTGCCACCGTCGAGCCCTTTAATTGACATGGAGTTAAAAACAATGACATAGCATAGAGGACGGTCATTCAATTCTCCATTTTTTTTTTCTTTTAAATACAATTTTCCACGGCTGCGGCTCGGTATTCTCATGCTGTCATTTGAGAAGTAATCGGTCTGACCGATCTGCTCCGTGGCTTGTTGATGCAGGTCATCAAATACAGAAAACACACAGAAATATCATTGCGCTGTCCATGGTGCTGCTCATTTGGTACACAAGCTGAGAATTAGCAAAAAACGGTGTGCCACTTTTGCTGCGGGAGTTGTATGCTTGCTCATTTGATCTACTTAATCAGGTGCAGTCTTTGTAATGGGAAAGAAATCGGACCAGGCCTGATTGGCCTTGATGACATCTATGCGCCAATTGCCTGGAAAAGTAGCAACTTTAATCAATCTGCAGGATGACTCCGAATCACTGCAGTGATTGACTTTCTTTGAAAATACCATTAAAAATGCAATAAAATGAAAGGTGTGAACAGGAGTGTGAATGTAAAACAAGTCCTTTCGGAAATTATGTTAATAGACGGTCCACCTTGAATAAATGTTAAATTAATTTTGGTATTGCTATGAAAACAGTCGTGTGGCTAAAATCAGGTTACAAATCTCAGTTTATGGAGCAGGAATTTGATTTCCCAAATAGTTCTCGCTGCTTTTGAAGTGCGTAACCATTGAGTGCTATTTATTGGGAACCTCCCCCCCCCCTCCCTCCCTTTGCCTCCGTTGCCGTGGCAACAAAAGGAGCGCGTCGGCTTCTCCGTGCAAGAATGGAAAGGAAGATGGAGGAGAACCCCGTGAAAGATGCCGAGACTGGTGTGTAAATAATAGCCTCCTTACCTCCTTTGCTCTGTCGTCTTTGTTGTTTGCCAAACAGAAGATCTGGTAGGCGACCACGATCCACGACGCGTTTCCTCATCATGACGTGCCTTCACATTAGCGTGCTAACCCTTTTAAGCTAGCAGGTGCACGGATGTAAACAAGAGTGATGTCACCTGCATGGCGCATGCTAGCTTTGTTGCAAGCCTTTCGAGTCGTGATATCGTTGTCCAGAATCACACAATACATTTAAAGAGGGTTTTCCTTTTAGTTGGGATGGTTAATAGGGTTAGTCGTGGGTGGGACAGTCCGAGCTAGGTTAGCCTGATACCTTTAATTAGCTGCGCGTGTCAAGTGCAGTGTTGCCAGATTTATGACCCCAGGGGGGAAACGGAAGCGTTTTCAAGACAGCAAACCCGATCCATTAATAAGTCGTTGAGTAGAATAAATCCTGACCTATCAGTAAGTTGGATGGAATAATAGCTTGCAATGGTACAAAATAAGTTAGGTTGTCATGATGAATGATTAATCAATAAAGTGACTGATGCAGAATGACATATTGAAAGTCATCCGGCAGCTTTCAGGTAGAGTGGATTTTTTTTTTTTGGCATGGCTATCCTCAAATGTTGGCATGTGCTTAAAAAATTCTATGAAATAATATTTTTTTTTGCAGACAACCAACATGTGCACCAACATTAAAATCAATTTTAGGCAATACTGCTTGTGATTAAAAAAATTAATACGGCAATGTGTTTTCTTTTGGATGAACGTGTAGGAAACGAAGCTGGAGGTGAGGAAGCCTTGGTGGGAAATGTCAGCAAGCTGACGGTGAGCCCACCAGGTTACTCAGGAACTCCAAGAAAAGGACATCTGGTTTTTGATGCTTGCTTCGAGAGTGGTGAGTTAAATTATCGACACACTTAACAATTTTGGAGTGACAACAGTTACACAATTAATTCCACTTGTTTTGAAAAATATTTTGAAAGCTTTACAATTTAGTCTTCATGCTAACGGATTGTGTTGAACGCTTCCAAATCAATATTAAATATTGGTCAACTTTGATCACATAACTCTGAAAGCATCCCACACGCTGCGAGCCTGTTTCATATAATGCGGGCGGAACAATCATTGCATGCTTATCTAATATATTTGACTGCAGTTGTCAAATGTTTGCCTCACCGAATTGGCTGCCTATTCAAACAAGAGTTGACAGTAAGGTCTTTATTTCATTTTTTTTTTAAATTATTCGCATGTATTAACACAATCTTATTTACTCAACCTCATGTCCCATCCTACGTACTCTTTTCATTAAATGCGTTGTATTTATATGCTCTGACATTTGCTGTTAACTTCTCAGATACACAACTTTAGCGTTTAGCATGCTCTCCCACGCTCATAAGCCCGGAGACAAAACAATCAGGATATTTGTAAAATGATTGTCGCCAATAATAGCGGATACAATTAGGGTATGTGTGTATAGTTTTATTTTTTTTTTTTTTTCCTCAGGATTAGGATTTTTTTTTCTTTTCTCCCCCTTTCCAACTTTTACCCATTTCCGCTAATGACATGTTACAGGAGCTTAGACATTGATTAATGGGAATTGAGCTCCAACATTGAGATCAGCTAACATACATAACGTCTCCGGCTCCGGATGCATCTCCTGAATGATTTATGGAATTGATATTAATATCGCTCCGGTAAATGCATCGCTGAAGTTAGAACAGGGGGGTTAGCTCATATCAAATGAAAGGGGTAGCTCATGTTTTATTAAACTCTTTTTGTCAGTTTTTTTTTAGTTTTTACAAGTGAATCTTGATTCAGTTGTTTTGTAAATGTCAAGGTGACCAGTGTAAAAAAAAGTCATGTGTGCTACCTTATGAACAAACTAAAAATACTGCTTTCCACTAATACCATCATAATTAAATGACCGTAGTGTTGTATGTGGAGCCCATGGTGGTTTTTGGGACATTTGAATGGACATTCATATTCACCTGCCATGTTAATTTTGCTTTTTAAATTACTTTGTGAATATGTTTCTGAACACGTTATATGCCGTTATATGTAAATAGTACTGTATGGTATCAGTGGCGAATATTTGGGGATTTTAACAAGGCAACTGGGTCAACTACGGGGGTCCTCAGTACACGGAAGTCGTTGACAGAGAGCGGGAGTTTCGCCGGGTCTTGACTGTAACTGCCGCTGTTGTGTGTTTCAGTAAATTTATTATTTTAACAACAAACGTGGAGTTATTCGCGTCCATGCGTGCGACATGTGAATGCAAGTTAAAACTTTAAAGTGTTGAAACAGAGTCAAAAAGATTAATTATTCACTTTATTTATTCACTTTTTTTTATTTATTCACTTCATTTTATTTATTATTTATTCATTATATTTATTCATTTTATTTTATGTATTATTTATTCGCTTTATTTTTATTATTATTTATTATATATTCTTTATTTTATTATTTATTATGTATGTATGTATTTATATATTTATTATTATTATTACTATTATTATTATTTTTCACTTTATTTATTATTTTATTTGTTCACATTATTCACTTTTTTTTTTTAGACTAAGCATTCTCTTGATGCAGTCCACGCACCAAGTGTATCATATTCATTCCTTAATGTGCAGATTTAATGTAGAGTTGGTTGCGCAAAATAACATCCAATGTTTAGACACTCGTCATGTAAGCTGTTTGCCAAAGGTACGAAAGGCAATTTCCATTTAGACGAGGCTAAACTCACATTGTTGTCGGCCATATGCTGCTCAAGTCACTGATGGGCCTGCTCATTTCCATATTGTGGGTGTCTCAACCAACAGGTCATTTGATGGCACGAGACGCTTTAGACAGCAAATATATGATAATCGTAACTGCAATTTTCAACATTATGTGCATATTTTCAATCACCCGACATACAAATGCAAATTTGCTGACGCAGATCAATATTTATATGCCACTTAAGAAAATGCAAAGCAGCCAATGAACTTTGTTAATCTGCAAATATAAACTCTGCGTCTATTGTTGGCTATTGTGTCCCGATTCCTTTAAGTGATATAATAGAAAACCTTAATTATTTTTCTCATGAATTCTTATCTGGACCGTGCACTCAAACCGTTCCCATTTTTTACCCGGACTCCTTTTGTGAACGCCGCCTCTCGATATTGCTGACTGTTTTAACCGAGGATGACACTGACAGAGCGAGGTTATTGTTTTCCTGCACCTCTGGCCCTTGCAGATGTAATTAAACACTTGCTGATTAGTCGAACCGCCTCACGCTGTCAGTAACTTGTTTGGTCAAAGAAATTCCCCAGGGGTGACAAATGTTTAATGGGGCCCATTGATTGCCACATGGCATAGACTCATCTGTTTTTACAATCGATTCGCTCAATAGAATCTAACTTATACAGCCGAACGGGGAGCAGATATGCACTTTCTTCATGCTGCGCTTCAATAACGATTCCAGGTCTATTGAGACTCTGGAAATAGATTTACTTGTTGCAAACCTGTGCACACTTTGAGTCAGTCAAAAAACCTGAAAGCTTCTCTACAATGTAAAACTTAACCTTGCTGGTTATAATTCTGCAAATAGTCGACAGAGTAACTTAAAAAAAAAAAGATAGCTTGGTCTTTGGAGTAGCGCTGGTTGTTACTGCCATGCACGCAGCATGGCGTACATTAATATTTATAATATACACGCCAATCATTTGTCACCCGTACGGAAATCTCAGAATCCACTCCTGCGACGAGGCGTTAAAAAGACAACCACCCGTAATCCTCTTTATGTCTGAATCTAAAACACTCCAATAAAAATAAACTCCTTTATTCCACCTTTTGGGTGCTCTCTTGTTTTAAAATAGCTCACTTAGCCAGACTGTCTTTTGGATTAAAATAATTTAATTTCTCTTATCACAGGAGGAAAATAGTCTTCAGAGCAGACTGTAGACAAATATTAGCAACACACATATATGACACACACACACACACACACACCTGTAGCTCCATGACCTTAGACTGCGCCGACTCTTGAGGGTTTGGCAAAGCAAGCGCCATTTATCTGAATGTGAGGGCGTACTCCTGACATGTGATGTATTGAGTGGCACTCTCAGTCGCTCCGTCTCTCTTACATCTCCTTGGCAGCAGCCGAGAAGCTTCACTGCTCAAATGGCTACATTTCCTCTCCGCTCTTTGCCTTTTACCTTTTTCTTCCTCTATGAGCTTTCTTTTAAAACGGGGGAATTGTATAAAGACACGTTTGAGATGAATTAGCCTTGTGGGCGAGACGGTTGCTTTTGATTGATGCTGTTTATTGGCCGTTTGTACAATGTTGGGATTTTTTGCCATCTCAGATTTTTATTATTGTTATATTTTTTTAGTATATACCCGAAGGCATAAACTGTGGATTTATTTTACTTATTGTTCCTGACCGTTTTTATTTCTTATCATTTCGCCGGGTGTAGCTTATGCAGCAAAAAAAAAAAAAAAGGCCGACTAATACAGTAATTCTGGCTTTTGCAAACGATGAAGTGATATTTTACAGTCTTCGGGACTTACAAGCATGACGGTAAAACTTCTCATCGCTCTCAGTGAACAAGAACATCTAAATTGAATTACTTAATTATGCTTCATAATCTCCTATATCCGTTGGTATAAAAAGGGATTAGTCTGTCATTCCATGGATTTGCTTGTATTATATATTTTACCCAACAATAAATGAATAATAAAAAGAAAGTAAAGTTTTGACTGACTTTGTCAAACTGTATTTACCCTTCTAAAATTTATTTTATTGATTGGCATTTTTAAAATATATTTTAGTTAAATATGATTAAATGCTCCAGAATGTTTACTGTGTATGTTTAAACTAACTAATAAAATAATAATATGAAGTCCAGATCTGGCCACACTTACTTTATAAAACCATACTTCAGTTCAAAATCGTTTTGTGGTGGTCTTTTTTTTTTTTTTTTTTTTTTCTCCCCAATCTGACCTATTGGTCAGTGGCCAGTGATTTCTGGCTTCTCTTGTTTCTCTTGCCGCACGGGTTCCCAGTGTTCCTGAACTCATTACAGAGCAATCAGCCCCAGGCATTGAAGTGTGCACCCAGAGGGAGCAATAACTGTAAATAAACACCACTGCAGGCTCTCTGATAACATGTTAGCCAGATGATAACAGGTCTTCTAAGCAGGCCTGTTGACCTTGGGCTAGCTAAAGACTCCACAGGTTCTCCCACACACTCTTATCTTCAGATCTTCTTCTAAAAAGAGTAGGAGAGCGAGGATGCGCTTGCAACAAGATCTTATGAAGGAAAAGGAAAAATGGTTCCACTTAATTAACTTGTCAAATGCCGGCGTGGAACAAATTAGTTAGCAGCAACATCTAGCTAACACAACATTTAAAGCTTGTGAGACCTGAAAGTATAAAGAGGGCAGTTGGCAGAGCCAGAGCTTTGGGGGCTACAGCACCATCTGGATGAGATTGATAACACAATCAAGCCATTACCAATATGAGCGCATCACTATATGACCCATTACTACACCGACCACTTCAGATGGATCGCACCAGTCTAGCTTGGGGGGCCCTTTTGGAAGAAGAAAAAAAATACAATTATAAAAGGCTAGCTTGAAAATTGTGCTCTCTTCAGAATGTGAAGGCAGGCCTGTACATCATCAGATATGTGCGGCTTGCCCGCATATCTCACTGCTGTCCTCGGGCCCAGATTTCTTCATCTATTTTGAAACGAGAAGCTCACCGAAGCATGGCTGGACTGGATTCATAGCAAAATGACTTTAATTCCTCTTGTCTCTTCTTATCATACACTTGAAACATACTTTTTGCTGCATACCCTATTATGATTTTTCCAAAATCTAATCGAGTATACCTGTTAGCTAGTTAGTTTGTAGAAACTTGGAAGGTGACCTCTTTAATCCCGCCTGCAGATGAAGTGATAAGGCATCAAGGGAGAAGGCAGGCTTTAAGAAATCACGAGGCGGGAGATTGATGTTGCCTCAGTGACAACTTGCCTTCAGACGAGCAAGCGAGAGAGAGAAAGAGACAGACGTGGGGAGGGAGGGGAGGGGGGGGGGGGGTCGGAAAACAGCCATTTAGCTGCAGGACTAAACTAAACCCCGACGCTAAGGCTGCTGGCTGGAATCAATTCTGTCTTTATCAGCCCCCTTCGTCTGTGTCCAGGAGTCCTGCCCACACAGCAAAGGAGCTGAAGGCGGGAACGGATATGTTTTCCGATAATGAAATTGAACACAGCAAAAATGGGTTTAAAAAGGCCGCCTGACTACAGTCTCTTAGCAGTACAGCACTCTTTTAATCTCAAATCTACTCTGGTTTGCTCTTGTTTATGCCAGGTCAATTTAAGTCGAGTACGTTGGGCAGTTAGCAGCACGCTTGATAAATTGTGCGTTCAAGGAAGAGATTCAGGGACATGACAGGAGGTAACGCTGTAACCAAACAACTGTAACGGCCAGTCAGTTCCACCTCGGGCCTCGGACGGCGGGACTGCCGCTGTGTGATGATCCATCTGCATGGCAGAAAGCATCCATCCAGCGGATGGCTACAGGCTGCAGGCCGGCCCATTGTGTGGGCTGAGCACTGTGACTGCTCCCTCTTGTACCTCCGTAATGGGATTACATTAGCCAGGTTCTTGTGCTCCTCTTCAGATGAATTTGGCACACACACACACAGCATATGCAAGCAGCAGATTCACACGCTTGTTGCGCCTCGTGATAACGACTTGCATACCAGAGATGAACATTTGACTGCATTTCTATAATAGCCCGTCACTGATCACTTTGTGTATTTTTTTTTTTTTAAACCTCATTTTCATCTCTAGTTTAATATTATGTTTAAGAAATTGCGTGTCTAACTAGATAGTGAGGTTGCAAAAAAACAAAGAAAGGTTTTCATTGTTTTTCAGAGCTAGTTATTGTGTAATTTAGGGCACCGCCAGGGCCAAGCTGCTCATTTAAACCAAATTAAAATTAGTACATTTCCTAGTGTCCTCTCAAGGATAAAGACTTGTGTTTAACGCAGCCTGTCAAGACACCAATGAAGACGATAATGAAGAAAAATGATACACTAGAGGAATGATATGATAGTCTTGTTCTCAAGGACCAGAAATTGTGTTTCTTCTTATGCACCTTGGTTTTGCAGTATGCTAATTTTGTCACCCCTCTAAAAAACTGCCTTTTTTGTACGCATAGGTTTCCTTTTCATCCCGTTTAATGTCTATTTTCCGAAAAGGGCAGCCGCACAATAAAAGCAGTCGGCGTTGGTTTGATACTAAATGACATGGCATTGATTTAAACGGTCAGGCCACCAGCCCACCAAAGTGTTTGAATGCGGAGGTAGCCACCATAAAATTAAAACAGGGATCAATGATGTGTCATATCCTTGCTGCTTCACGGCCTCAATGTGTAATTTGGACTTTGAGGCTGCAGCCATCTCTCATGTCAGGCCCTCCAGCTCTGGACTCAATAACCCAGTAGCCCATGGCTGCTGTCTTTTGCTCTCCTATAGTAAAGTGTTCACGAGCAGAAACACAAAGAGACGGGTTAGTGTGTGTATTGTGTGTACGACCACCCCTGCAGATTCAATCGCACGGGGAATTGAGTGATGTTGTACTTTTGATGAGTTCTTATTAGCAGAGCATTGAGGCAAGTTGGAGCGTGTATGAATTTCTAACACAAGCCAGATGGGCTGTATTGAAACCGGGATTGAGTGCAACCAAGCTGCTAAATATATATTTTTAAACCTCATCTATTGGACAGTTGATTTAATTTTTCTTAGAATTGACATCTGCGGCGTTACACAATATGTCATCATAGTCATAGTTTTCTTCGGAGGACCATTACGACCGTCAACAAACTGATGATTAAGTAAGTTTGAAACCAGAGACTAGAAAAAACAGTTTTTTCAAATATTTTTAAAAGATCAACAAAACATTGTGAAGACAATTTGTAACTTTAGTATTGAGAGATGAAGTTGATGCACAATTTGTCTTCGGGGGCCACATAAAATGATTTGGCGGGCCGTATCTGGGCCCCCAGGTCTTGACTTTGACACCTATGCTTCCATTTGGCGGCCATTATTGACATGCTCTCAGCCGTGTTTACTCTATGAATTGCTATGAAAGATGGTCAAAGTCATCTTATGACTTAAGAAATAGAACAAGTAGAATGGGGAAAAAAAAAACAAAACGTTAGCACACTAGATTTATATACCAGCATCCAAGCCATGCAACTACTCCCTGATTAGTCAAAGATGCTGCGGCGAAGCTCGTTTTCCCGGCCTGCGCGCTGGGATAAGACGCCAATCACTTCCCATTAGTGCTTCCTGTGGAAGCTGTAAGCGGATGAGCTTCAAATGTGGAAAAACATCTAGCCATTAGTTACTGTAATTGTAGTCTTGCTTTTTTTTATTTCACGTTGTAGCTATTTCATAGCATGTTAATTAAATTTCATCATACAGTTATGAAATTGCGCCAATCAATGCACATACTAAAAAGTTATCGATTTTAAAATCTCACAATCATTTAAGCCTTGATTTTAGAAGGGTGACAAATTGTCCTTCATGTATATTCACTTTGAGACAACTCATCAATTCCTCCTATGAGCATTTTCAACATACGTGTTTCATGTTCCAGCCGTGATATGAATCTTATATTTAGAGCATCTGCCATGTCGTCATCTAGCAGCCGGTCATCTTCTAGACAGCTATGAGACTTGGAAGCCGGGAAATGATTCCCATTGGATTAATTATACTCCCACTCATCATTTTTCCGCGGTTACCATGTAATATGTCCGATATGGATGGTTGAAGCTTTTGGTGTCACTTGGTCTTTCTTCATGGCCTCGATGGAGGTTGTTTTGGTGTGATAGACTTGTCAATGTATCAACACGGAGTGGAAGAAATGCATATTGTATTGATTATTAAATCGAATGAGGACATCGCTCTTGGTAAACTTGGGTTGCAGATGAAAATGATTCACACTCATGTAAAATCTTCTTGTGCAGGGAATCTTGGCCGTGTTGACTACATCAGCGAATTTGAGTTTGACCTCTTCATTCGGCCAGACACCTGCAATCCCCGATTCCGAGTGTGGTTCAACTTCACCGTGGAGAATGTCCGAGACACTCAGGTCAGTGTTTTATATTTTGAAAGGCAGAAAACACTTTTAGGAAGTCTCATTAACGTTCCACATTTGGTGGCCATTTTTAATTCAAACGTAATATTTATAACTAAACAAGCTTAACAGTTTTGCTGTTAGTATTTTGTCATCCGGAAGCATTACAGGTGGGTAAACACATTTAATTATTTTCAATGATCTAAATCAAATTAAAAACCCTAAAAAATATTAATTGAAACTCATTCAGTTTTTTTCCCCATGCAATATGGTCGGTGAGTCATCATCGGGAACCGCATCAATAACAAAGCATAGCAATTTAATAAAGCCTAGTTTAAGATTAATTGAGCAAAGTGTCAAATTAGACTTCCATCCCAACATCTATCAGTTTACAAAAAAAAGTTTTCCCCTACTGAATTGAGGCAATCTTCTTTTTCCCTCGCATCACTTCTTGTCAGTCTCCCTGGGTGATTCTGCCACTGGCAACCTGCGAGCTTTGCGATTGGTCGACAGAGGTGGTCACATGGCACAGAGATACTCACTGTATGTGATGACAGTTAACATAGCTTGAGGGGAGGGGCCATGGCGGCGTGTGCTATTTAAATATGACTTTGTTGGATTAAAAGAAGGTAAAACTAAACCCAGTGGCAATAAATCCTTCGATTTGCAGTATCATTTTTCATGGATAATCTTGTCAGACTTCGATAAGAACAACAAAGACAATGCAAAGGAGCAGCGCAAGCACAAAGAGAACAGCGAGTGAGGACGGAAAATGAAATAAATTGGAATAGAGCAAAAAAAAGGCCAAAATAAGGATGAATCCCCATCATACTGTTGCGCCTGTCTTCCTGTGGAGTGTCCAACACGCCCAATCTGAGCCTATCAGGCCAATCAGGCCATCTCCCCGCAGTGCTGTAGTCAGCACTAATCACATTTTATGGCTCTGAGATGAATGGGAGGCCTCGACTTGGAGCTGAATCGATCCCACGGCTAGATAGTCCGGCACCGGCAGCCTGCAGCTCGGGCCAACAGGATATTTGCTGCTGTGGCAAAATGACAGAAAGTGTGTGGGAGAGACTGGCAGGAAGGCGCTTTATACATACACCCCACAGGTGTAATAATATTACTCATTTTAACGTGTACATGATACACAATCGTATAGTTGACCGCCTGCTTACGCTCAATGAGACAAAATGGCAGCCACTGTCGTGTTTTTTCCGGGAACGTGGAATTGCCTCTTATCTGTCCAATGTCCAGCAGCATGTGTCATGAATCGAGTGTTGTATTTATACACAGCATATTGATATGTATCTGAAATTCACGTCCATTAAAAAAATAATCATAATAGTCGTGCGATATGAGCCGAATCATACAAAGTAAGAAATTTGAATATGTTAAACCGATGAGTGCAGTTATGTGAGGAGATGCTGTTCTATGGAGATATCAGCTCGGTTCCACGGGAGAACTGGACTGGTGGAGTGTTTCATCCAGCTAAGCCTTGCTAACTCTCAGCCGGAGCCAGGGGAACGGGGTACAGTAAAAGCCCGTGATATTGGAAGTGAGATGGCTATTTTGAAGGAATGTAAGCTGGTGAAACAGATTTGGTCTGCCTCAATCAGCTTAGAGGCTTTGTTGAAATTGGCTTCACCGTAGCGCTGGTTAGGATGGATGGATGGATGGTTGCTTGGCTGGATGAATGTCTTCTTTTTTATGTGGTTTTTTTTTGCATTTCCAAAACATCTTACAAATTGGAAAATTGTTTTGGTTTATTTGCAGTTCTGGGAATAATACTCAGTGGCATGTAATAGTATGATGATAAATAGTTGAATGGGCTGGTTTTTAAGGCATCCTCATTTCTTTTTTTTTTTACTTCACGGTAGCTTCTTGCCAATGATTCTGGAAACTGGAAATTATGTTGTAGCAGGAGATACTACTATTTTAAGCAGTACTGTACGGGAAACATCGCTAGTTGTCAATAACCCATTTAAAACCCAAATATCGGCAATATTCGGGTTTTCAAACTCCATGTAAATGTGCGCAGAAACCCAAATATGTCCTTAAGCGTATTTTTAAAATTCCGAATAAAACCCCAGGGTTACCATATTTCTAATTAATAAATCTATAAAATATATAAATATAAAATAAATATATAAAATGATAAAATATCTCGGCTTCGGGTCCGTCATAAATTTTCATGTCTCATAAAAACAAAAAAAAAACCTTTGTATACATTTCGAGCTGAAGAAACTTTCCGACCACCTCAGCGGTTGCTGACTTATACCTTACAAAAGTTTATGTTCTAATTCCAAAGTGAGTGAAGCTCAACAAGCAAGTTTCTGCTAGCACCATTGCATTTCATCCTCTGCCTATGTTATGGCCAGAAAGCGGTGGATGAGTTGATATGACAGCCCATTGGGCAAGTTGATATGCCATTCCATTCTGCTGTAGGGGTGTGCTAAATGTCAGGCTCCGTGAAGGGTACGGCTGTGAGCTATTATCATTGGGGCCTTCAGGGAGCCATTCATAGAAGACAGGCAGTAAAACCTTGCACCGAGCACCTTCAACTCCGATGATTTGTAAGCCTCACTTGCCCAGCGAAAGCACAGTACAGAACGGTTACTCACCATAACCAGGGAAGAGGATGAACTCCTGGCACAGTCTTCCATTTTGTATTCCCACAGGTCCAGTCTTATTGTAATATTTGGGACGTAGCCCGCTGACAATAATTCATCAGGGACATTACGCAGTCGGACACACTCGATAAGTTGGATATTGATTAGATCATCAAACATGTGAGGCGTTTTTACATTGTTTGCATAATGCCGTTTGTTGTTTATAGTAGCTGCTGCTGTGAATAACATCATGTTAGATCTAGTCAGATGTGACCAAAAGGACTTCTGGCCATTTAACCTACAGGAAGAGAAAATAGAGGATTTTTTTTTTTTTCCTGGTTCGCACAGAGGAACCACCTCTGTGTGGTTCAGAGGTCACTGATAATAGACAAGAGGGCCTGGTTCACAATTCATCCTCAAGGTATTTGATGTGATGAGGTCAAGGCTCTCAAGTTCCTCTACTACTAAATCAGCTTTCAGGCAAGTCTAAAGCAACAGAGTCAGAAAATTATAACTGTGATGGAAGCTACATTGAAAACAAGAATTGGCCATAATGAATATTTTTCATTATTTGTGATTATTTTGTTATTAGTCTTCAGTAATTTTAGCTGAAAACATGGTAATGCTAGATTTTGTGTTCTCCGTCGATTACTCAACACGTTGACTTTACCAAGGTAATTTTCATCTAAGTGCTATTTACGCCAGTCCGAAGAAGCACCGTCTAACTCTTCAAGATAAACAGCCCAAATTAAAGTCACCAAACGTCCTTCTGTTACAAAGAACAGTACCTTACCATCTGCTCGGACAATAAAACGTGGCGAAGCGATGGTTGTTTAACAACCTCTTTTTTTGCAAGTGAATAATTAATATCAGCAAGTACTGCACCCCCCCTACCCAAAAAAGCATTCTCACTGCCGTTTTGGGTGTAATTACACTCCCGACCACTAGATGACAGCACACTATTTAGTTTGACACTGAGCAGAGCAGACTAAACTCAGGAAATGTAATAATTCACCCTATGAGACACAACTTTATAACATCCAGAGATTCTCCCACCTCTTTAAAATTAATCAAGAAAAAAATCAATTAATTAAAAAAAACATCCTGTTTAAATTGCGTTGTTTTTTGCCAACATCCTTCCACCATTGCCCTTCAGCAAGAGACAGACAAGTAATTGTTTAACAGCAGTGAGTGAATGTTGCCCCATCATCGCTGTCGTCACACCGGTGATGATCATGCGCTCAAGACAGCTTGTCGGGGTCAATAACTCATGACGGGGCTCCTAGAAGGTCACGAACCTTCAAATCTGTGATTAACGGTGACTTCCTTTTTTTTTTTTGAGGTCACATCTTTTTGTACAGTATTTGCCAAATGGCTTATCACTTAATAAAGACACTACAAAAAAGTTTGGATGGACTAGTTTGAAACATAATGGGAACTTCTTGAAAGGCACAGGCAGTTTGTCAGCGGGTTGTAGGGTATCTTGAATGACCTTGTTCTGTAAAAAAAGGAACTCGGGCATCCTTCCTTATTGTCGAGGCTGATGCTCCCCCAGATCACGCCATAATGACATGGACAAAAGGATATGACGACAGCACAGAATGGATTTTTAAACTGTCGCCCTGATAGCGGAATGAGTTTTCCCCGGGTTATCGCTGCTGACACAATATTCCTTATCAAAGTTCATTTCCCTATTTTTAACTTGATTCACTTTAAGCTAATGGTATGTTTTTAAATCTAGCCGACTCGCCATTTATCATGCATTTATTCTTGCTTTTTTTAAAATCAGGTTGAGGGGGACTATGAATGAAAAAAAAAAAAAACACATTTAATTTTCTATTCAGCCTGCTTATCCTCACTCACAACTTCTGGAGATGGGCTGGTGCGTTTGCCATCAGTGCAGTCATTAGTGAAGTGTTCATTGAGAGTCCAGCTGTGTGCCAGTGTGTCATGCTGCCAATGTGCACCAATTTTCCAAATCAAAGCACAGCACTGGCAAAGTTGTGGTTTTTTTTTTTTTGGGTGGATGTAGCTGAATATGCCAACAGAACAAAAATTACACATAATGACGATGTGAGTATTGCAGAGTTTCACTTTACGGCAAGAAAAAAAAACCCAACCAAGACCACTTCAGTCTTATAAAATGGTCGACAATTTCGGTGAAATTAGAACTGGAAGCTTGCACCCCCGGGCTGTTTCTTAGAATCTACTTAAATAAGATAAATGCAAACATTCGCTTCAAAGTTCCACATAAATTTGACCAACTGTACAAGCAAGTCGCACAAACATCGCAATGTGAAAACTAAGACAATAATAAAATGAAAGGAGGCATTAATAATTGATTAATAATTATGAATGTGTTGGGAGGATGCCAGCATGTGCAGTATTTAAAAGAAACAGCAGTGAGGAAAAATAAATTACAAATCAAATTAAGTCAGATCATTTTGAGTTCAAAATAATAGCCGCACGTTTGACAAAAAAAAAAAAATGAAAAATAGTATTCATTTCCAACATGAATAATGCATTGGGAATGCGGCCGTTTTTTAATTTCAAATCAAATTTATTTTCCTTCACTTTCTGTAAAGTATTACACTTGATGCAATTTTCTTCATGTATCAATTTAGAACAGTAAGTCCAAAGCTCCCAATGCATTTTCCTATTGCTGCAAAAGTCATGACCCGCAAAATTCAAGAGCAATAAAAAAAAAAAAAAGGATTGTTCAAAAATAAACACCAAAAACATTTGAAAATCACCGCTGTAAGGAATTTGCTCATTTCTTAAATTGTCTTGTGTATCACATCAGTTTGAATTGTCAAAATTTTTACAAAATCTTAGTATTTTTGAGCTTCCCAAAGAAAGCTCTTTTGGGTTGGGTATGGAAGGGCCTTCCAGAGCTTCTGTGCAGCTGCACGAAATGATGAGCCTGGTGTCGGGGCATGGATCATCCTTTTTCACCGAGTAATGAATACAGATTGCACACTGGATAGAAGGCCTCAGCAATCTGCTGCTCGGCAAATGAAACAACTGCCATTCTAATGAAATAGTCGTTTCATGCCAGCGCAGCCCTCGACGCCGTCTAAATTCAATTCCAGACCCGCAGATTTGCATGTTGGGGAGGGGGGGATTGAGAAATGCGGCATGGCGGAGAGGCGGGGTTATAAATGCTGTAATTAGAGTATTGTCTGTATTGTGTGTATGTTGATGCGTGAAGGTAGCCGTGTAGCGGGAGTGCCCCGCCTGTCGTGATATTGTCGTTAACCACCTGGTTATTTTCGACGGCGGGGTCCAATCGCAGCAATGACACTCCGCTTGCGAGTAACTTCACACACTCGACTAATTATGCCAACTAGCGGCTTGGGAGGAAGGGGCTCCCTCTATTCTGTATTTAGGGAACAGCGAGGAAAGCCGCGGTGCCTCTTTGATGCTGCTTTTGTTTTCTTGTTTGTGTGGTTTAATAATTTAATCAAGCCAAACGTCCTCCTTCTCTGTGTAACTGTCTGTTGGCGAAGGCTAATTACGCCGCAGATTGTTCTCCCGGTGCTCTCGATGAGAGTTTAGATCCGGGAGGGGCGGAGGGGTGGCGTCGCTGTGTGTTGATGGCTGTAATTTAACAGTGGGCTGGTGGGCTAAGCTGTCTGTCCACCGCTGTTTTATTGTTTCCGAAGGCTGCTGACAAGCTACTATTCGAAAAGTCCGGCCGGTAAACCAAGGCCTTTTCTGACTGTTAAATATTTATTTGAGGATAATTGTGAATTGACGTAAAGTGGCGTGTTTTAGATTGGTTATTCAGAGTTGCTTTGCGCTAATAATCTAGTTTAAATGGATCTGAGTGTTTTACCGTTTTTTATCACTGCATTTTTCAACAAGTTGTACGGAGACTAAGTTGTTTAGTCCAGGCGGGCCCAAACTATTTTCTCTGAGGACCGCATGCAGTAAGTGGAAGAATGCTGCAAGGGTCACTTTGACTTCAACTTTTATTCGTCACAGACTAAATGGAGTTTTTTATTTTTTATTTTATTTTTTTAAAATTATATTATCTCAGGTGGAGGGTGTGCTGGAGGCTAAATTTTATTACAATTATATATTAATTTTCAAATCTGATACCTGTCTATTGACCGAATTTCTTAATAATTTCTTAATATTAATTTTGATTGATTTGTACAGGTCATAGGTCACGCTAATGGTGGAAAAAGTTTTTTCAGGCTAATTTTTCGAGCAATTGATCAAGAGTGACCAACAATGACTTGAACACTACATCGATAAAAATTAGCAGAAAACGCTGAGTCGTGAATGTGCCGGGAAATCAACTATACTGTAGTATTACCATACCGGTTCCTTTATCGATGCGCTTGATTTAGTTCCATTACTACAATCAATATACAATACACATTGTTTCTATTTGTTTTTTATGGTCAGATAAATTGAATGGATTTTCCCGTGATATTTGGAACGACTAACAGCGTTAGCCATCAGTACTGTCAAACATTCGAAGACTTCATTTTGCGTCCAGAGACTGACCGGATTGCCTAACTGATTAGATTCAATGCTGCTGGTTCCAATTAGTTTTTACACAACCAAATCATCCTCGACACTAGATTAGCATGCACTGATTAACTGTATAATGCAATACACCGGGGATACACTCTGCATTGTTGCCTGTGGTGTTTAATAATACACAAATGAGATGAGCTCAACTTGCCATACTTGAATTTGTGATTGGGGAATTTACAGAGCAGATTGGACTAAATTGGACGAAGGTATTTGTGAGACATGTGGCGAATTTAGATTAATGTAGGTGAAATAATCTAATTAGAACTTAATTTAAATATATTTTTTAAATCATCGATTAATCGGCAAAATTATCAACAAATTGATCGAAAAATATCATAGTTGCAGCCCTGCTCTAATTTTTTTTTTTTTTTTTTTTTTTTTTGGAGCCACCTTCGCCATCAGAGCAGATAAGCGCCGCAAGTTAAAATACAAGCGTATTAGACTAAGCTGTCTCGGCTTGCAGAGCAGAAATAAGTTGGCGCCACAGTGATTTGAGTCACCGTTTGACACAAGCTACAAGCTGTATATCTCTCGAGGCTCTCGGTCTTTGGTGGCCAGTCATAAAAAAAAGCTTCCTGATAACATTTTCAGGGATTCTGGCGCCATTGACTCATTTATCTTGACTGTGTGTGTGTATATAGTGTATTTTATTTATTATGGCAATCCTTCAATCTTGCTGGTGAATTTATTTACAACACCCTTGAAAACACCTAACCGAGCCACAGACTTTACAAATGCTTTTTTTTTTGTCATTTGCACTGAAAGTTTGCAAGACTCTAGATTTGAAATCATCATTATGATGTTTGCTTATGTATGCTAACATATTAAAGGGCAAACATATTTTTCAAGGGATTTTTTTTTACTTGTCGTACCAACACAAATTATATGGTAGGAAATACAATACCCGATATCCAAGGTTAGCCAAAAAATAAAAATACAACAAATACAAGATAAAATAAATATGCTGAATGTTTCTGATGAAGATCAGAGATGCTTATTGAACATGAGCAAAGATTCAATACAGCAAAGGTGTGATTGAATCCAGATTGTAGATCACCTTGGTGCTTTGTTTAGCCCGAATATGTGATATCTCCACCGTGGCAGCTTCCCCTTTGCGGTGTTTGCGAGTACACAAATGCTGTTTGTCTTTCTGATGTTGAGATTTAGCATCTCCAGAGACGTTACGGACCTGCGTTTTCTCATAATAAAGCGGCAAAGGAAATTTTACATAAAAGATCAAAATATACTTAGAGACTATTTACTCAATAATGATAATTATTTTTATTGCTCCGGACTCATGTCAAAATAATAATTAATTTCAATTGAAGACAACATTTTGTCATTTATTGATGAGTGGTTTTAATGTGATGAGAAAAAAAGAGAGAACAAGAATCAAGAGTGTTTCCTTGTGCTCTGGTGTTGTCCTATCATCTTTTGCCAACATTAGTGACAAGCTACATGTGCACAGAATCCCCGAAGAGAAGCTTGTTCCGGCACTTGCCGGATCCGGCCATTGCAAATCTAGACACTCAAATGAAAAGCCTGAAAAAGCTGAAGAGCAAATGACTGAGGGAGGAAAATGGGTGAAGATGAAAAAAAGTATAGTTGAAGTATAATGAGCATTCGAGATGTGAAGATTGCTGAATTAATCAGACTGTGAGTGCTCCTGCGATAAAGCCGGAATACTTTTCATGTGACAAATGTGTAATTAAGAATGATTTTTTTTTTTTTTTAACCCCCCCCCGCACACACACACTTGAAGTCACACACGCACGCAAGAACATATTGACGGACTGGAGGTGGGCGGGAAGAACAAAGCGCTTCTGTCCTTCTCGGCGTGGAACATGCGTTTCTGGAAAAAGTGTGAACATGAGATGGAGCCTTTAATTAGAATAATAGCAAACCACCATTGCTGACTGATTTTGAATGATAGGATGAGATGTTTTAATTTTGGCACTTTATTTTATCTTATATATGTGACACCGAGTTTTTCTTTCCCATCAAATGTCTGTATAATTTGAAGGATATATATTTTTTCCTCCTCCCACACATTATTTGCAGTATCAGTAGTTTTTACTTCTTAGATTTTGAGTGACTGCATGTAAAAAAGGTGGACTGGATTACTTCTTTGTCAGGCAAGCGTGAAGGCGAAAAGCAGATTGTCCCTTGGTTGGTTTCCGTGGAACACAAAGTCGTGCTGATGAAAAATTCATAATTTTTTTTGTGGATGACTATGCAGACAGGGGGATTATTTTTTTTTTCTTTTTGACATTTAAGTCACAATTGACCGGGCCGCTCTGGAATGCAAAGGGGGGAACCCTCATGGGGCCATTTATGACTTCAATAGAATTGAATATTACCACATACACACAAATGTATCCAGTAAAACCAAAAAGGTTCAACAATTCATTTTGAAAGTGGAGTTGTAACAAAATATGTTGCAATATCTCACTGTTTGACACCTGTGATTTAACCCTATGTTATTCTCCTTAAACCACAATGTAACATTCTTTTTGCCGGTCAAACAGATTCCATACTATTTTGTCCACTTTTGTCAAACTCAGTGTATTACTGCCATCAGCATTTAAAAATAAAATAAAATCCCCCCCCCAATGCATTTCAATGGCTGTCAATTATGCAGATTTTCACTATTCATGGTGGGGGGTGCACTTGTACTGTGACACAGTTCGCTATCAATACAGTTGAGCCAGGACGGTCAGTGTCCATGTTGTCCAACCCTTAAACTAGCTAACATAACTTTTCATGGCAATGATTTCTTGTCCATCCTTTTGCTAGTAACTAATGCAAATAGCGTGAAACCATATGTGTCCTTGTATAAGCAAATGCATATTGCTGTGTGGTCTTTAAATGATCCATTATCTACCGCTTCTACACAATTTCATAATACCATTACCATATATGTCTCTTCAAATGATGCCCGATGATCTCATATCTGATGCGTACATATCTATTTGCGTACATATCTGGAAGGTCATTGCGGCTGTGTTTGTTAGCGAGTTTAGTCAAGGCTACCCGTCATCATTCCAACTGCATTAACCTTGGCCTCCATGCCTGCAAGGCCCACAACTTCCATTTCTCGGCAACAAATACAGGTCCCGGCTCGGGGCAAACTGGCAGGCAGCATAGTTAATGACTTATTTACTGTTTAATGGCTGTATACGGTAGCGGCGCAACAATTAATGAGAAAATGCCAAATTCACAAGCCATGGGGGAGTCAGGTGGCCGAGGTTATTTTCTTTCTCTAACTTTATCTGGGCGCTGCCTTCTGCTCTAGCCAGATAAACTCCCGCATACCTGGAGACAGACAGGCTGACAGCGGCAAGGACAGCTACTTTTACAAAGTGTCGCTGTAAAAATACACACTGACCTTATTTCCCAACTTTTATTCCATTCCTCTTTATTCCATTCCGGCCTGAAATAAATCATCCTTACTGTGTCCCCATTTCAATGAAGTTATTGATTTTTTTTTTCTTTCTTTTTTCGGCCTTCCATATAGTCCTCCCCTTTGTCAGTAATGATAAACACTTTTTTTTTTCCTGAAATTTCCAAATGATTATCATATTGGTTTTCATGCACATTTGCCAACCCCTCCCTTGATTCACTCGCTCCTCTGCCTTTTCTCTTACGGTGTGTTGTTTTCCCTGGCTCTCTTTAGCTCTGTGAATACCATCGCTCAAGCAGTGAGCTGTTGCAGGCACTTTGTTGCTGACCATGGTGCTGAAAGCCTCCTGCCTTCCAATTGCCAGAGTGTTCATTTCATGGTTCATATACCCCGTTCTCCATTTGTCAGAGTGCTGTTAGCCCCCCACACTTATTTCTTTAACCCCTTCCCTTACAAATAATAACAAATCAAAGGCACATTTGTTTTACTCCACCGTCACAGCTCCTGCCACTGCCAGGCTTTCAATTAAAGAGCCGGCATTTGTTACATGTTGCAGAAAATGTTTTGGGGACTTTTTATTTTTTTTTTTTTTAGATATTGTTTTGTTGCTTTGCCCTTTTCGGTGTGTGCTGCTGTGTTTTATTGCGTTTAACCACATTCCACTTTGTTGCTTGTTTGGTGTGAACTATTGGATGCCCAACGTGATTCAGCATTGTGTGCCTTATGCAAATCTTTGTGTAAATATGCAAATAGTTGAAAACAGTCCGTGACAGAATGCGGGTCAAATATTTAAAAATTAAATTAAATTAAATTAAATAGATAGATAGATAGATAGATAGATAGATAGATAGATAGATAGATAGATAGATAGATAGATAGATAGATAGATAGATAGATAGATAGATAGATAGATAGATAGGTAGATAGGTAGATAGATAGATAGATAGATTTTCTAAGGTTCCTCTTAAATGGTTGTTTGTCCGTATTTGCCTTGTGATATTTTGCGAGCAGTCCATGGTGCAGCTATGATCGTCTCCAGCTCACCTTTGACCCCGAACAAGATAAAGCGGTGGAAAATGAATAAATGAAAAGGCTTTATTTTGTAGGACTGAATGTCCTAACTGCTTTGAAATTATGGAAAATTATAGCGTGGAGTGTGTTTCGCTACGATTCCCTTTGTCGTGGGCTGGCCCACCACTGTGGTGGATTGTAATTGCACACTGACCTCGCGCAAGACTGTGACACTTAGCGGCTGACTGATCGGTCATAAACGTATCCTCTCTTTTTTTTCCTTTTAAATTCTCAAGAGACCATCTTGAAATTGCAGAGAGATTATCGTCTTGTTTGTCGTTAATATCGTCCATCTGGAATGAGTCGTCGTTGTGCTGGTCTGTCTTGACGGCATGAAGTTGTAGAGTTTGGAAGGTGTGCATCATCGTTTTCACTGCCGTCACCACATAAAGACCTTCGGGAAGAAAGAGAGATGACTCCATGGGTGGAGGTGCAGTCATATTGCTGAAGCTGCTTTGCGCTACATTGAACCACCATCGCTGGGGAGACTTGTAGAGAGAGATTGCAGGAAGGCAGATGTTCCTTCATCACTGCTTGCAAAGTTACGAGAAGCAAATCATGTGGAATTGATTTAGACTAAACTGATGGCATAAGAGTTTTTGCTGTTAAGCTTTTTGAATTCCATCTGACTAAAAAAAAAAAAAAATGTCTGGCATCGTGTAACTGTTATATTTGACAATTGTAGTTACTTTTTTTAAGGTTGAAATAGGATGAAAATATTTTAACTTTTCAAAGATGAGATATTCTCCAGACTACACGGTAGTGTTTACTATAATCAAACCACAATTATTAAAAAAAAAAAAGTATTTTTTGTCTGAAAAACACTTCTAGGGCATACAAATAATATGATCAAATGGAAAAAAAATTGTGTGCTGTTGCTAACTTCAAAATGTCATGTCAGCCTGCCATAAAACGGAGGTTGCTCTCTGTAAATTCAATTTAGCTTGCTAGTTTTATCCGTGGACCCAAAAAGACAAAAATCACATGCCAACACAAGGTGGTTTTATAAATAAATATGAACAACAGCCCATAATTATGCTTCACTCTCCATTTCACTCCATTCAGTGTCCTTCATTTAGGGGACCGTCTGTTTGGGTTCCAAATTGTCCTTCATGCCAAGCTGAATTTGTTAGCGCTGCTACGCCAGACGCTAAATAAATGTGTTTTTCAATCTCCCCGACCATCCCTTCCTCGTCTGCCTATGGACTTCCTGGAGTCCCCTGTGGTTTTAGGACAATCTCAGTGTCGCCTCATCTCTTGACTGCTTGCCGTTCCTACCAGGCCACCCATTGCCCTCGCTGTCACTTTTTCCAGCTCCCGATAAATAACCCCCGTACCCCTCCGGCCCTCTGCTCGACTGGCTGTTGCCGGGGCTGAATTTGTCACAATATCACTTGCTGTAAAAGGGGAAATTGATACTGCTGCCGTGCGCCGCGGGCCATAGTTTGAAATGTTAAAATGCCAAAATACGGTGGAACCTTTACCTCCGTTTCCATGAAGCCGGTTGACTTCCAAACATTTTCCCGAAGGAAATAATGTAAAGTGATTTCATGTGTTGCTCCAAAACACATTTAAAAAAATTATTTAACCACTGCGTTATATAACAGGGTTATCTAATGTTTGTCAAAGAAGCAAAAAAAGTATTATATTATATTATATTATATTATATTATATTATATTATATTATATTATATTATATTATATTATATTATACATAGGATATTTTTCAGTGACCCAAAAATGGCACAATTCAGATTGTTGTGAGAAAATGCTAGAGTTGCTGCTGGAACATTTTTAGGCCATACCGTTAATTACACAACAGACATTAAAACTTGCAAGCTCCTCCAGCTAAAATGAGACACTCAAAGCTCCTCTGTTGCCTTGCAGGGGTTGTTTTTGTACTAAAAAGACATCAAATGAGGCTTTTAAATATCCTCCAAAGGATTGCAATGTAAAAAGGGGGACTTCATTAAAATATGCAAAAAAGAATTTGCTGTGGTTCTACTTGGCCGCTTGGAAAACAGGCCACTAATCAGACGAGACATCCCCAGATGACCAGGTAAGAGGAAGAAGCAAAAGTTGCTCCCTGAAATCTGCCATTATCCAGATGGCACCATTAGCGATTAAGCCAGAGAAGTTCTTCTCGCTTATAATTGACTCCATAGGCTATTAGGCAGGTTGGCACTCGGCGAGGTCCACCGGTACACACCCCAGATGTTCCCACTGCGAGCAGGTGAAAGTTTGACTCTTTTTCCGAGAACTGGCGGAAGGTCCTGGGTTGTCTGTAGATGGACACGGAGCTGGGAAGAAGTCACATTCAATTATATCAACGTCTCTATCAGCCTGGCTGTTTTCATTCTCTCTCTTTTGCCATCTCTCAATCTCCCTGTCGGGCCTTCTTTCCATCCCGCTTTGGGGAAAGACAGATTAAAGTGCTCTGTTTTCTGTGGAAGATCTTTGTCTCTCCCTTTTGGGTTTATCCAATGATAAAATTATATTGTCATATTATCGTTCTTGTTGGTCTTTTGAGTGTGTGTGCAGGCAAAGTGATGCTACTTTATATGTTGGGCGTATATGAGTATTCTCGGGGTGTGGAATCGATCCCAAATGGATTGTTCTGGTTGACTTTTTTTTTTTATGCTCTCCAATTTTTGGAAAATTTTATTAACAGTTGAGAATTGAGACCAGGCCAGCCCATGAACGGTATAAGTCTGTTTATAATTCAAGACCATTGAAATGAATTAGGGGGGATGTTGTCTTATACATTATATATATTTTTTAAAACTAAAAAGCCGATTAATCGGTAATCATTTTTTTTTCTGGGGTAAAAATATTGATATATATTGTTCTTGCTCTTTCTGTACTCGGGTGCAATTTTTAGAAAGAACCCGTTTGGCCTCTGCAGACAAAAATCGTAGCGTACTGTAGCTCCCGATTCCTAGTCGATTTTCAATTCTGTCATTAAGCTTTTAGATAGCAAAAAAAAATAACTAATAAGGAAAAGTCTGCTCATCTAATTCTAAAATTTGAACGCTCCTTTTCAAAACACTGCCGCGCTTAATTCTTTTTTCTGACGTAATTCTCGTGGGAAGACATTGCTCAATGTCATCAAACAACAACTCCCGCCACAAGGTCAACGTTCCACAAGGCCTCATTGAAAGGAAGTCGATGCTTAGTTCCACCACTAGTTCTACAGCAGGCATGAAAAGGCCCGTTTTTAAGCATTTGGATTACATTACTGAATGGACTTTGAGTAATCCCTTTATAGCAAGGAAAAAGAGCTAAAAGGCATTAATTATTCATCTCCTCATGGCTCGCGGTAAAGAGGAGAGGCGCTCTCGGGTTTCCATCGGCTATTAGTAAACAAATCAATGCTGCGGGCTGAGCTCCTCCCCCGGTACTGAGCCATCTGCCCTTTAACATGACTTTCAGGAATGGACCATGGAAGAATTTCGAGAAAATCTTGATTCCCGCAATCTGTTCCGCGAGCATAACTCTTAATGTATTCACGGCATCCGTCTAATTTGTTCCAACAGTTGTTTCATTCATGTCCCAAACGGGCAGGTACGACACATTTCCGCCTCTGTGAGCAGACACGCAAATTTGTCACAGCCCACCTAACAATAGGTAGTTGATATAATCAAACAGCACCGTTTGAATCCATAATCCAATTTCTCTGGCTAGCTTCATTGTAATTTGTTATCACCGTAATTATGAACTGAATTGTGAACTGAATGCCAGGGAATTGAATCAGGCGAGAGAAAAAGAATAATATGATTGAGAACTGCAAGGAATCAATACGGCTCTGCTTGTCATCTCCACGCTGGCCCGAATCTTGGCTGAATGTGCTTCTTTGGGGGATTGGGCTTAATTCAATCCGGGAGAGCTAACGCACTCCCTGTCCCCTTTGCGTGGTAGACAACATCTCTGTCTTGATTTAGACTCTCTGTGCTGGGAGTCATGCCTGCGAGGAAGGTATACGATGCTTGATTTTATTTCATTTCGCCGAATCAACTCCGAGGAGCCCCGCAGACTACAGCAACATGTCACTTACTGTCGGTAGAAGTGAAGAGACTGTTGCATATAGAATAATAAAAAACATTCGAGACTGCAGAACAATAATATCATGTGATTGATGAGCGATACAATATAAGTCGTGTTTTTATTTTCAATTCTCCAATACCGTTCAGTTCAAAACTATTTGGACGGTAACAAACATTTGAGGGTTTTGTCCGTATTCATGTTCTTAACGTGTACACATTCAGTTTTATTCAAAAGATTTTCTTTATGTGACATGTTGTGTAGTTCCTAGTTAGAATTTACGGTCAAACTAAAAATAAAACTAAGTTACGTGTTTAAAACAACCACTTAACTATGCCTTAAACATCGTTAGCTTAATGCTAACACATAACATATTCGAAAGGTTTTCTTTGTGGAGTTCCTAGTTAGAATTTATGGTCAAATTAGACATAAAACTAAGTTATGTGTTTCAAACAACCACTTAACTATGCCTTAAACACCGTTAGCTTAATGCTAACACATAACATATTCGAAAGGTTTTCTTTGTGGAGTTCCTAGTTAGAATTTATGGTCAAATTAGACATAAAACTAAGTTATGTGTTTAAAACAACCACTTAACTATGCCTTAAACACCGTTAGCTTAATGCTAACACATAACATATTCGAAAGGTTTTCTTTGTGGAGTTCCTAGTTAGAATTTATGGTCAAATTAGACATAAAACTAAGTTATGTGTTTAAAACAACCACTTAACTATGCCTTAAACACCGTTAGCTTAATGCTAACACATAACGCGGGTTAATGCTAACACATAACGCGGGTCATTCCATTAACATCTATCTGTTAACACTTTAAATAACCGAAAATTAATTAAACACAAACGGTTTGTAGACAGAAAATGTAGCGTTATTTTTTCGGAGGGAAGTATTTAAATCAGGTAATGAAAGTTATTTGAAATTATTGACTTCTCAGGAGCCCCTGGACGTCAGTAACTTTTAAGGTCCTGCTTTACCAGGTCGTCACGGCAGCCATCTTTACTTACTGAACTCTGAATGCCTCCAAAAATCCATTTTCTTTTGCAGTATGCTTATAGGCCGCCTCATACACCTCATAATCCATTTTATATGTGACCCCCAATATGTCCTACCCCATCTTAAAAAAAAAACACCTTTTCTTCCTATCCACTTTTCACAGGTCACCCTCATAAACAAGAACAAAATATTCATGTATTTTGAACCGCCTCGTAAAATAAGAGCCTATTCTTGCAATTCTGAAATGTCTTTTATTTGAGTGCAATTTGATTGTGTTGTGTGCCGTTCGTATGTGAGGGGCCGCTTGTAAAGGTTATACAGCCCTGTGAAAGGCAATCTCATTCGCCAGCCACAGAGGGGGAATGTCCCTGCAGATGTGCACTGGGGGAAACAAATGCTTCTCCCTGTCTTGTTATGGGAACGTACCGATAAGGTGGGTCACAACATGCTGAAGGCTGATTATTAGAGTGCCTTTTAACACACTTCCTTTTGACCATCATCCATTAGAGTTATGAATAATGTACTCTTTTGCAATTGTTACCTGCATCTTGACCTTTTTTTTTTGCTCGTTGACCTGTCTGTGTGTTTATTTAATTCGTCCAAGTTATTGCAAATCCACCCCTTCCACCTACATGGAGGGAGGGGGGGGGGGGGGGGGTTCATTGCTGGGGAAGAGGATATTCAACAGGGGCGCCCACGGTGGCAAAGCCATTTCCAATAATGTCTTCTTTCTGCAACAACAATCGTGTTTAACCCCAGTGGCTTCGGCTGCCCACTATTTGTCATCCCACCTCTTCCTCCCTCGCCTCCTCCGTGCCTTCATGTACTCAGGCAATCGCGAGGAAAGTATGCTTCGTGATTGCATGGTGGCTACACTGCCTGAGTCATAGCGTCGCTCGGATTCAGGCGAGAGACGATTGTTTAGTCTACCTGTGCTTTGTCTGTTTTTTTTGTACATCATGTAGGGAAAATCTATGTGAAAAAAAAAATTGTAGACAAAACGTGACTTGGATTTGGACTTCTCATTTTGTCTTGTCATTTGTAGCAATAGTTTAACACAATTTTCAAGTCCAGGGTGACATTTTACAGTTTCATCCTCCATTTTCTCGGGCACAACAGGAGGTTTGAGTCGTATATAGAGCAATAAAGGAACCCCGGTGAGGTGTGTTGAGTCGACCGAGCGAAAGGATGGGAAAGTGATTTGTGGCGAAACGGATAGGCTTTGCACCATAAGCTGAGTTGAAGAGCTGATTTAAAAGTTGTAAGGCGGCGTTGTCTCGTCCCGAAAAGATGAAAGAGGGGCTGCGAGTTGAACGAGAAAAAGAATGTGTACGACGCCAGGGTGCATTAGTGCGTGCATGCGCGCCACAGATGGAACGACTTCTCAGGGATTACGGTGTAACTGCAAGAGGAGTGAGGTGGTAATTGCGTTTTAATTACTGTGTTGATGCTTTTGCGCTTTGCCAGATGGAAGGTGCTTTACCGATAGAAGCACAAAATGAATCAGCCCTCGAGAAAATAAATCGGGACGTTGGTGACGACTGGTTACCTGCTGTGTCGCAGGTGATAATGATTTGTTTAGGTGGTTGAGAGGCAACAAACACCTTCAGCCGACACTTCCACCTTCCACCTCGGCTGTAATGATTCATTTTTGACCTTATGTAGCCCTCCATAAAGATAATCATACCTCTGTGTAGGCTGTGTATGATGATAGGTTATATCCAGGCCTTTAGAAAAAAAAAAAAAAAGTTGGAGGTCATGAATGACACCTGTTTGCTTTTTGGGGGCGGAGTTAAGTTGAATTGTCACTGAGACATATTTATGGACGGTGAGAGTGGCATGGGAGGAAAAGTGATGGCACCAAAAAAAAAACCAACATTGTTTATGATGACATGTTTTTGCTGCTCGTACATATTTATTGATTTGATTGATTGATTGATTGGCGAGATGCATTGTACCATGTTGTTATGATGTTGCTGTGATTTATTAGCAATCTGCATGCCACCTATAATACACTCTGCACAATGGAGATATATTTAATTTATTTAATGGGATTGAAGCCTGCTGAACTGTATCATAGCAGCTGTATAGATCTTATTCAACCATCAGGTTTTTTATTGTAATACAAGGTGCTCGGACTCTGGAGTGGATTTCAAACAGATATTGAAGAAGGCCAGAAACTTGGTAAAAAAAAGAAAAGCTTGTTAGTGTGTGAAGCTCATAATCCAGAGGTCGGGGTTAGGGTGTCATAAATGTGGGATACAGACAGTTCTTAATAACGGCAGCAGTGCTAAAACCAGACAGGGCATTTGTTCAGTTTTCCAATATCACATGATACAAAACCTTTTGGGGAAGGACTTTTTTGTGTTCCAGCATGATTCTGCCCCAGTGAACACAGTTCCTGGCTCAAGGCCATGTTGTATAAATCTTAAAAAAACAAAAAAACAAAAAAAAAAAAAAAAAAAAAATCAAGAGGAGGGTTTGTCTGGTTTCTAGGAAATTAAAGATGTAGTCAAGTGTGACTTGAACAGTTTGAACAGTCTGAATTATTGTGCTGCAAAAACACCAGTAATTGCTTTTGTCGTTTCATGGAATCCATCTCAAGTTCCCGTAAGAAGCTTTTTAAAAGCTTTTCTTGCTTCTTTATTTTTGTCTTGCACTCGTATTTGATAGATGCCACTTCAAATGGGATAATATATTTTTTTTTTTACTTAAAACATATCTCAGCCAAAAAATGGCTGCTAGCCTAAAGATGAGCTCCACTATGTTTATGAATTATGCGCGTGGCCAGAGTGATATAAAAACCTACAAACTGTAGACTTCAGGTGAATGTGGAAAAGAAACATTAATGTCAACTTTGCTCAACAACCTTTTTGTGTGTTCTTTGCAACCGGACGGCCATTTTAGGGGCAGCCGATCCTCGTGGCTCTTTGACCTCTGGCTCCTTCCTCCCACTCTCACGTTGTCTTTCCCTCCACATTCTCCCCCCCCCCTCCCCCTCCCGTCTGTCTCTTTCACCCGCTCCCGCTTTTTGCTTCTCGGCGCTATGCGAGACGCCTGAGCGAGATAAGGCAAGCGTGATAAGATGACTTCCATCACAGCCCTCCTTCATCTTTTGCAGAGCAGTACCTTAGAGGAAAATTGTATTTGTATATCATATGCTCACACGCCGGCTTCAGGCAGGATAGCAACTAAATGGGTTTGCGATACGCTCGCCGTCCATCTTCTGCCCATTTGACGAACGTTATGTACAGTGGCAAAGGTAGTAGACGTCGACAAGCGGGCATAAACGAGTTTTCATCAGCCTTTCCTGTGCATTTTTATGCGTTCATTCTGTTCCCGTAAAGGTCATTTCAATGTTAACACCTGCGTTTAGACCAATGCCGGACATTAATGGACACATTAAACACATTAACGGCTTGTATCGGGTAGATTGATGTGATCGGGTTGTAAAAAATACCTCTTCAAAGTTTTCACATGCAACATTACACAAAGTGCGGCCTTCTGTGAAATGCTTTTACTGCGCACAGCCCAGTGGGCAGGAGCTGGTGTTGATACTTGGCTGGAATGTTATTGTTGATTGCATTTTCAAAACATTGTTTTGCTCGGGATTTTTCTGTCCTGTGCTGTAAAAAAAAAAAAAAAATCTGGGAGAATTTACTGAGAAAATACCTGGATTGGAGAATTTAACAATGCTATGACAAAATGACTTCAAGTGACTTATTGGCTTTAAACTTCCAGCCAATCATTGTTTGCCAACATGTATTAATTATAATTTTGTGGCTAACATGTTTGATCAATTTAAAATTATAGCGGGATAATATCTCGAAGCAATATTGATATCGTGATACTGGCCCATGCAAATTGCAAAGACATGCAAAATCTAGAGTGATTAAAATTAATTAGCTATGAATACATTGAAATTGCTTCTTTTACTCCAAATTTTAATGATTTTATTTGTAAATAGAAATGTTCCTTATCTACGCATGTGTTAAATATCGCTATAATATCGATATCAGCAACCAACCGTATCGCATTTTTCTTAAATCATGCAGCGCTATTTGAAATGATAAAGATGTTATTCAAGATGAGAATGAATGCATATCATAGAATCCTAGCTAGAACTAGACCGGCTGGTTAGTTCACCCACACCTACACAACAATAAAAAAAAAAAAAAATACTCAACTATAAAGAGATTATTGGATTTTGAGTCAATAGTAAGAAGATTAGACTGAGCAATGTGTTTTTAGAAGACACCACACAAATAGACCGCCTCTTTTAATCTCACTAAATACACACTCCCTCTGCCATATGGCACAAATCTAATCAACATTTTGCCAAAAAACATCACCCCAAAACTTTCTACCGATTAAAAATAATCAACATTATTAGTTGTATCGCTGAGACACATTTCAAAAAGTGCGTGACATTCCTCTCGCCAGCTATGTAGAAAGTCGATTCTCCATTCTCCAAGTCGAAAGAAAGCGGCAGGCACTCGTTGAGTACAATTGCTCCTCGCAGACATGTCACCATTAAAGATTCTACAAAATGATGGCCTCTTGTGTGCGCGCTTTCCAGTGTCATTCTCAATGACTTCTTTTTGCCACTTTATGTAATATTCTCTCTCTCACACACACACACTTCTGCTGTAATATGCACAAATGCACACATGACACACTTGTCTCTGATGTGCCGGCGTTTGTTGGTAATGAGATTCCTGCAGGATAGAAAAAACTCGCGGGAGAAGGGCTGCCCCTTTTTAAACGATTCTGTCTCTCTTTCTCTCTTTTCTCCAAAGACACCGAGAATGTGTAACACTTGGACACATGGGCTCGCAAGAAACACTGCATGGAAGTTTGCATTCTTCAAACACTGTCATGTGGAAGCTTTTTTTTACACGTATGAGCTGAGGAAAGATAATTACAAGCCTTTAGCTGTCATTTTGTGGCTCCCTACTTTCTCTTATGGAGTGGCGCCTCATACCGTACGCCGAATCTTTGCGAAAGACACAGGTTTGATGAAGTACATGATGCCACAGAGGACAAGCAGAACTCATTTCCTGTGGCTGCCTTTCAACCTCATCTGTATTCTCATTTCCTCCTTCTGCTCAAGAGTACGACAATGTCACTTCTTGGCGGCGTGAGCACACAGGCGTGTTTACGCCTAATGTATTTGTCTCGTCAACCAGCCGAGTATTAGCAACCGTAATATTTGTGCAAAGTGGAGACGGGGAAGAAAATATATTCCTTTCCAATGAGAACCGTGATTTATTTTCGAGCAAGAAATTATTTTCGATCCAAATTTTGTCCAATATAAAATAAATAAATAAATAAATAAATAAAATAAAAAAGTTTCAATATTAACTAATGTTACTTTCTTCTCTTCTCACAATGTGTTGTCGCAGGTTTCCCCATCTTGAATAAGTCTGAGCCTTCATCTTCAAGTTCATTGGACTCTTTTCATTGCACTTCCATCTTTGTCTGAATATTTTCCTCGCTTTTTGAATCGCCTACTTACCGAAACCTCTGATAATAATCCTTTGTAAATAGGAAACATGGCTTGGGTATAATTCATATGCCATTCCGTTCCCCGAGTCTATGTGTTGGAATAATCTGGCACGATAATGATAGAGCTAATCGGCTCTGCGTGTCTCCTAAAAAAAAACAGACCAAGGTACACAAAAAAGAACTCGCGACACCTTCTTTCATATTTTATATGCTGTCCAGAATTTTCTCATACAGCACAACTACTTAAGCAAAGTCTTCCATGCTTGGATCGATCGAACATCTCAATGTTTTTATAATGAAACATTCTACCGATCACCGGCTTTTCCAATCATGTTTCCCGTAACAGAACATACATTTCATACGGAGCTGTGGCGTGCAACGTAATCTGTGACATTAAGCGCCACGCTATATTAATCCATTTGCACTTTCCCCCGTTGATTAGAGTGCATGTGAAATGTGACGGAGCTTTCTTGGTATAGGGCAGCCGTTGCCTGGGGTGGCAGGTGCTGTGTTGAGAGCTTTCATACCAAGCCATGTCCGCATTCAGATGGTGATTTATTACCCCGTACAACTCACCCAAGCTACACCTTAAGCGACACAAAGTAAAACACACACACGTGCGTTTGGCATTTAAGGAAACACACTCAAAAAAAAAAAAAAGTGTAATACAACAAAGAGTACAAAATTCATGTTTTCACATACCCGAATATGAGCTGTCACACAATGTGTACCAACTATAATTAATCACATTCATGCCAAACGCGTTTATGTGTGAGAGAGAGCTTGAGTGTATCCAAAGTGAGAATTAAATGAATTTTCTTTCCATGCACACAGAAGCCATATGTGGCCTCGGTAATGTAAAGCAGGACTTCATTTCCATCTGATGAAAGCCAAAGGAACCCATCACCCTCATCGCTTTGTGTGTCCCGCTAAGCTGATATGAAATTGAGCAAATGTAAAGCTGACAGCGATCATACACAAATGAATTTTACCAAATAATTATTAATGCTCATCATTTCTTCACGGCACTATAAAACACCATCAATGTCCGCAGGTGTGCTCCCGCACACTTTAATATCCTCACCCCCCCAAAAAATATATAGAATGTGACTGATAAGAGAAAGAGGAGAGAACACTTAGGAGAGATCACAAATCCCATACAGAGAAGAGAGCACTAGTCCATTGCCAGTATGGCAAAGGTCACAGTCAATTTAAAAAAGAGCGGGTCTTGAATATTGGGGAGGGGAGGGGTGAGGGGGCGCTTCTGTGATTTGTCATAAAAGGCTTGAGCCAGAGCAGGGCCAGATGTGATCAACGTGGACCTTGTGGAAATCCTTGTCTTATTGGAGGCTGAGAGAACAAAAGCAGCACATCATCCACAGCGAGGCCATGTTTTTGTGTTCTTTTTGTCATTTCCACATGGAATTTTTTACATAAGCACGCAATTGTGCGACAAACTTTATCCGTAACTCAATAGCATGTTGAGCGAGTTTAAATATGTGATTATACGAGAGCTATAGCATGTTGAGTGACTTTAAATAGGTGATTATAAGAGAGCTAGCTTAGCGGCTAGCATTACAATTAATTGATCGAAACATTTCATACTGTGTTTTGATTTCAAACAAAATTTTCTTTGTAATCAAATCTCATTTTTAACCTCTTTGGAGTTCCGCCACCCAAGTTGAGTGTTGACGTGACACTTTTGGCGTTTGACTTTGTCAGCCCACCAACCTTAAAATACCAAGTCACCATCACCCACACGAGAACGAGCCGCTATCTAAGTTGTCAGTCAGAGCAAGGAGGTGCAAGGCAAGGCTAGCAGTCAGCCGTAATTGACGTGAGTAGAGTTGACGTCCCGAACGGAGCGCTTCAGGTTGGTCTTCGACTGGGACCGAGCAGCCCATCATTGCCAGTTATTAAGCAGCTTGTGCTCGGCTGCACTCACTCAGAGCCAAGCGGCCCGTCTCCGAGCGTTTACATGTGAACACGGCGACGTGACAAGCTGAGACAGTGCGCTTGTTGCTGTGCAGGGAATATATTTTGTGAAAGATTTGAACTATAACTTTATACCTGTGCGTGATGTTTGATTGGCTCTTGGCCCGGTTGTTAGCCGACCTGACGCATTCTGCATGCTACTCTGTAAATGTTGGCATGATCCGCGCTCCGCAATGCGCTCACACATCGACCCTCTGCTCATCCTGTTTTCTTTTTTTTTTACCGCCTCCTATTTTATAGCTTGTAAAGTTGCTGAACTCTCTCTCACGTGGGGAAGCAGCTTGTCTCTGCATTTTTTTTTTTTTAATGTGTGGCACCTCCAGAGATGTTTTTCCCCCATTGACCCCATTGCGTCATTTTAATGTAATTCATCCTCATACATCAAAAAAAAATCTGTATACATTGCCAATTATAAGCGTTATGATTATCATGCTAAATTTAATATCGCTATCATTGCTAATAAGCAGGTCCCCCATGCTCTTGTGTTGATTTTGACACCAACAGGAGATGGCAAAGACAAGCCTTATGAATATTAAAGCAGGGTTTGTCATACAGTACGAGGGAAGCCCCGGAGTTTCCTCATGAATATTCATGATGGCCTCCCTCCAGAGCCTCTGAAATCCCTGCCTTCCTTCGGTGCCCTCTTACACAAACACCCTTGTGGTTTTAGTGGACCTCGGGTTGGTTTCTGAGTTCCGTGGCAGCAGGTGGTATAACTACTCACAATTTGAGCTCCAAATTAGATGACAGCATTTTTACGCTCTTCTCTTGGCCGGTGTTACTTTGATTAGAAGACTCGTAATTCCTCATTAATCGATTTCAGACGCCACAAAAAAATGGGAACAATATTGTACTTCATAAAAACATAATAGAGCAATTAAATAGAATATAAAAAGAGTTTCTTAGCTTGGCCACCGGGGGCAGTATAATACAGTCATGCAGAAACAAATAAAGAAGCATTTTATTACTCTTATAACCAAATTAGTAAGTGCCAGTAATTGTCATTTTTTGGAGAGGATAAATAATAGTGTATATGTAAGGATTGTTACATTGTCTGTCTACATGTGTTGCTGCACCGTGGTTGTTCGAAATATACATCCCTTCTTTACACAATGTGTAATCCTCGTTTTAGTTTGACAGTAAACATAAACTGGGAGTGGCATTAAACAGTTTGAAGGATTGAAATGCATTTTGATAGTTTGTCACTCAAGTCTTCTGTGGTGATTAGCATTTATGGCAAATAATATACTAGAAGTTATCACCATCTCCACAAGTCTATTTATTTTAATGCAAGGCACTGCATTTCTGACTTGTGATTTTCTTCCACTACTGTCTCGTTACATCTTTCCATTCTCGCTCCCATCGTAATCCCCTTTCCACCATATGAGTATAGACAGCAAGCCAATAAAAAGAGAGACCCCTTTGAAGGGTGCCTCCATAGTCTTTTTTTTTTTTTTTTTGTCAATCGTAGTCCCTCTGTTGCTTTTTTCTTTGCTGTCCTTTCAGTCCATATAATTGGAAATTTCCTCCGCTTTAGCCTGTCAGAGTGAAGGACAATGTGGCATCCATGTTCTGTGGAGCATGCTGGAGAGAACTGGAGCATTGTCTTATGTAGGCGAGGCAAGCGTGGTCTGGGGACTTTATCTAAATTGAATATCCGTCTTGTTTTTTAGCCTTATAATGAGAGTGACACCGCGAGCGGCAGAGTCTTTCACACCACTGTCAGCCCGCCTCCTTTTGAAAAGTTGACAGATAACATGCAATGGGGATACATGAAAGGCTGTTTGTGAGAATATTCTCCAACGCAAGAGAGTGTTTTTACAGAACGCCACCCAATTATATGTGAAGACTTTCTTTTCCGGCTACTTTATTTAGAATGTGTAAAGAATGAGTCTGCCGCCGTTGCTGTATAATGATTAAGGAACTGGATTCATTCTTAAGTCTTTTTAGCGAGAGTGTGTATGACAAGTAGCGTCAGCCGCGATGGGTCTTTTTTTTTTTTTTTTTCCATAAGATTCTGCTATGTCTGCAGTGTAAAAAAATTTTTGTGTGTCGACTTTGTGAATTTAATTAATTCAAACTTAGCACGCACCTGGCACCATTTAAAGTGTATCTGATGAACCAGGAATATAGTTTTAGTAGGCTTTTCTCGACATTTATTTTGCTTTCTAGTAGGACACCTTAAGACTTATGTTATGTTATGTTATGTTATGTTATGTTATGTTATGTTATGTTATGTTATGTTATGTTATGTTATGTTATGTTATGTTATCACTGACTGTCATTTGGAACTGCTCATATTTCCAGTTCCAGTAGAAAAAAAAAAAGAACCAGATTAAATTTTAGTGAGAAAATTTCAGAAAATATTTCACATTCCCGCCAGCCTCCCTCTTATGCAAAAAAACAGGACGGCGGACGAGATTCAATAAATGTAGGGATGTTGAGAAAAAATGTCAATTCTGAACAAGAGGCTGTTTATAATGAGCATGCAGATGGTCTTGAGGAGAATACTAAGCAATGGCCATGACAGACGGGCTGACAGTCTGGCGCAGACCCTGCCACTCAGGAGACCAGGGGAGAGGCCAGGGCACTTTCGATCACTGTCAATGCCCTCCGGTTTGCCTCCGTCTCGGCCTTCCTCCGGCTTCACCGGCGTGTCTCCTTTTTCCTCTCGCCGCCTTCTCTGACACTTACATCCTCTCTTGTTGTTCCGTCTCGGAATTCAAAGCAGGCCCTCTTTAAATGTTGTAAACAGAGACAGCTCTGTGATACCTTGTTGGCGTTCTGTGGAAAATAGCAACTTCACTGCTGGACTTGGATTTTGGGAGTAGAAGCCAAGTTGATTTCTTTTTGTCTGTAAAGTAAACTTGGAAGATAAATGCTCGAATGGCATCTGCCCATTTTTTTTTTTTTTTCTTGCTCAAATGAGTTTAGTAATTAACACCGTCTGGAGTAGAACAGGTGAGAATTTCAAGCCAGGAATAGAAGTGGCAGGTCTTGCAACATTCACTTTTTCTTCAGCTTCCAAAACTTTTCAGATATGTTTGCTTCAGATGTTCTGAATCATTACGTTCAACCTGCACATTTAGATACCGAGACTTGTTGTTCTAATGCATTTTCTGTGTGTCGGTGTGGTGTTGGGAGATTCGAATCCCGCCAGTCTTTATATCTCTGATGGTAGACTAATGTGATGGAGCAGAGTGAAGCTATATTTAGGACACTTTGGTGACAGTGACTGTGCCACTTAGATCCCCTTTTTGTCCATCCTCCAGAGATAGGCCGGCTATTACCTTTTTTTTTTTTTTTAAATGTCACATTTCAATGAGAAAAACATTCTATATTCATCCGTCATAAAACACTGTTATTTATTTATTTATTTATTTATTTATTTATTTATTTATTTATTTATTTATTTATTATGTATTTTTATTGATTATTTTTAGACTTTTTAATATAAGGTGGCAATGCTTTGCAGGTGGCTTTGTTTGCCTTTATGTGTGTATACTTTTATAGTTATGTCCTTCATGTGGCTTGCTCCTCAGCATCTTCTCCCCCCTCCCCTCGTGAAGGTCATCAGGAGAATTGAAAAGTGCACTTTGCAGAGTCAAACAGATGCAGGGCAGATAGCACATTGTTTATCTAATCTTGTATCGGCGCGGTAACCAAGTACAAACAAAGTCCTTTCACAATCAGATGAGAGGGGAAACCTTTTTTTCCACACACTCAAGGACTTGCCATATTTGCCCTCAAATATGTTTAGACCACTACAAAGCAAATAAATCCAGAAATTAGTGGCGATTTTCACAAGTTACCGAAGCCCCTTCAGTGATTGCGTGCTTAAGGCCAAAAATGCAGAAGCCTGGCTGCTCTGTGGGCTGAATAACGATGGCAAGCGCATTGACTGAGGTCTTAAATTAAGGGTACTTATCTTAATTGAACATCTGAAATAATGTTTTATTTACAACAAAGGAAAGGTACTGGAGAAATGAAACGGGCCGCTCTGCACGAATGCCACCGCCTGACTCTCTCTCGCTCGCCTCCGCCGCGCTTGGTTAAGTTCTAGTCGCTGCAGTATACATATCTGATGAGCAAGCGGCGGTTTATAACAGCCACTCGCAAATGTGAAGGTCATCATATCATTATGGCTGCGGTTCAAAGGTCATCCCACCTCATCATCCATCACGCGTTTGGCGGAATCGCAAGGGTTTGCTTCGCTTTGGTGCTTACATGAGAGCTTGTTCTCGTGAGAATTTAGTTGAATTTGTACAATGAACTAAATAGGATGAGACCGAGGGAGGCATTTTTCTTTGCTAACCCTTATATTGGCAAAATAAACTGTTAGCATTTTCAGCTATTTGCTGTACAATTTCTTACTATCAAAGAAGACAACACATCATTTCTCTTTTTTCTCCTCTTTTTTTTTGTAGAACTACAAATCTGGCCAAAACTATGAGCAGCCATGAACAGGCCAACATTAAAATTGTTGTTGGCACACTCAAGAAAAAAATAGAATACTATAAGTGGATTTAATAACAGCTATACTAATAATAGTAAAATAAAAATAAAAATAATGACCAATCAGTCTGCCAAGGGTGGGACCACATTAAAATTAGTCCATTGTACATCAAACCTTGCTGTCAAACTCTGAATTTTTTACAATTTGTCCAGTGGTTGAAATACCTGGTATCGGCTGTAGTTGTCGAGTACCCGATACTTTGAAACAAGACTAGTATCAACCCGATACTGATACTTGGTATTAGTACTCGCTCACCCCTAAAACTTTTTACCTAAAAGTGCTTATCATCCAAATGTTTACGCGAGTAGTGCTCTTATGAACAAGTTTACGTTGCCACAATAGGAACAAGTCTTTGAAAAGGTGACGGCATTGCTGTTGTCTTACTGCGCACTTCATAATCCACGTGTGTTTGCGTGTGATTGCATTAAACACAGAAGGCGCTAGCTCTCACAAACTTGATTGCAATGATGACTTTTCTCACGGAATCAGTGGCATTGTTGCAGAAGGCACGTTGACCAGCTCCCCATCAGCGTGATTACGCTAATCTCAGCTAACCAAATGTCACGTCCGGCCTCCGTGCACGCCTCTCTGTCTCGCACACTCAGGTCATGTTGATGCGCTGTGAGATGTTTGTCTAAAAGCTAGCATGGTTGCTTTGAATCAGTCGTGTTATTATGTGCTGATTCTGAAAAGGCACGGTTGGAGATAGCATTTAGCCCGCAGGACTGGGAAAAAAAAAATCAGGCTAGCAGAATTGATTGCGAATGTAGATCTTATTGGATTTTAAATTCATGTATCTGACGAGGTCGAGCCGTGCATTTTGATATTTAAAGGACACTGGGAATTTATGACTTTTATGTAAAAAAAATTGAGAAGAGAGGCATTTATTTTTATGTTTGGGAGATTTCATCTTAAATTTGTTTAATTAGTGGTTAAAATATTTTTACACCTGACTCTTGGTAAACTCACATTCAACACATTTTAAAAGTTTCTTAAACATATTTCCAGTGAGCCACCGTTTTATTATAGTTGACCTTGGAGCGAATTCCCAATTACATTATATCTGGGAATCATTAAAAAAAAAAAAAATGTTTCAATGCATTTGCTCAAGCAAACAAAAACATTCCATTACAGATTGCGAGGATCAGTCATTTAGCCATTATTCCAGAGTGTTTACTTTGCACGCTGCATGTCTGCATATGTGCGGCTAAAATGACACGCTTTTGTTTGGGCTCTCATATTTGCAAGGCAATGTTTGTGTGTGTGTGTGTGTGTGTGTGTGTGTTTGCTCTCCAGTCATGTGTGCCATCTGCTACCTCTGCAGGTAGCACCACCCAGGGCTGATGCTGTTGATGCATCCTCACACCTTACTTCATCACCTGTCCCACGCTTTTACCTCACAACACGGTGACTAATGAACCCAATGGACGAACCTTTTTTTTTTTTCTGGGTATACGTGCGAGGAGGCAAGTGTGCGTAAATATCCCGGAGCGGTGCGCGGCGGCTTGAATAGGTCGTTTATCATCGGCTTGTCATTATTTATTGTTTGTAGCAACACAGATCATAACCTCTCAATGTCCTAAGTGCGGTATTATTGGCAGTGTCCTCTCTTCCTTTTGTCTCCTCTTTTGTCTACATCACACGGAACAATTAGAAGTGCCGCTAGGCAATGTTGCCTTTTATCTCCAGAGCTATGTGAAGGCCAGCCCTCCGCGGGGAACGATCATATATAATGGATGGCTTCACTGTCACTCCCATTTAGCCTTGAGAGCAAGAGTTCCACATCTGACTTGAGATCAATGGCGGACGCAGTATGTGCGCTGTCAGTCAAATCGGCGGCCTTTCCCGGCCCCCTGCGTGACCCGTGGACCGACGGCTGACTCGTTTGGCCATTAGGGGGTTGTTAATAACAGACCCTGAAAACCTTCTCCTCCCAAAGACGGAATTATTAATTAATTCAAGCCCCGTCTCTTTAGGTGGTCTCAACTTTGTATTTAGTAACCTTCATTAAAACTGTTTTTCCATATGTTGTCCTATTCGTTTTGTCCTTATTTAGGGATTATCCCTTCGAGCATTCCGATAGCTCAAGGGCACCTTGACGGAAATAGTTTCACTTTATTCTAAAAAGTGACCTTCCGGTATTATAGTCCCAAGCTGTCTGCATATTCGCCACTAAAAGGACTTGGGAAAAGCTCTGAGGACCACTTTTAACTTCAGCAGGATTTAAATTCCACCTTAAGGGCGTTCAGTGGCTACTTAAAGCTCCTAATACGGGCAAGTTTTGCTAAACCGCTTCTTCTAATTAACCTCAAATAAGGCCGCTGTTAATGTTGCGGAGAGGCTCGCTTATTGTGACAAAGTTTGGTTGTGTGTGTGGGAAGTAGAGGGTAAAGTTAAAAGCTGCTGTCAGGCTTAAATGCATTTGAGAGTTGAGATACATGCTCTCTCCTTGTCTCGCTCTTCATCCTTCTCTGTTTGTCCTCTTCTTCGCTGTCATTCGCATCATAACCATGATTTCTCCCGTGCCAGTCCGCCTTCGCGTCATTAATCTCTGTCTGTGACAAATGGCGGGCTCTCGTCTTGTTTGTTTGACTTCAAGTGAATATTTCCAATTTTTTTTGGCAGCGCTGGCTTTTGTCTTAAAGGGGAAGTCAACCCCCTACATTTTCTTTGTATGTTCTGTGCAGCCTAACTAGTCAAAACACAGTGTTTTGATTATTGTTTTGTTTGAGGAATATGAATTAAACAGTCAAAACCCATTTGTTATTATCCACCTCAGGGGGCGGCCATTTTGCCACTTACTGTCGACTGAAAATGACACACAACCAATCACGGCTCACCAGTTTTCTGAAGCTGAGCCGTGATTGGTTGTGACCTGAGACCTGGCGACTGTGATGTCATTCTCAGTCAACAGCAAGCAGCAAAATGGCCGCCGCTGAGATGTACAACATGATTTATTTACTTTTTTGCTGGTTAATTCAGATTCCACAAACATAATATTAATCAAGATGACGTGTTTAGACCAATAGGGGCATATGCAGTGAAAATTTGTAAGAAAAATTTGGGGGTTGACGTCCCCTTTAAGAATGTCACAGCGAATTAACACTGCACATGCAAGTAGGACACACACTCATAAGGTATTCGAGCAATCAAGCGTTTGTGTTTGTCTCCTCGCCGGTGCGGCAGAAGGAGCGGGAAAATGATTTATTGAAAGTCGTAGCTTCTCCTGCAGGCCTCCTGGAAAGATTTGTTGTGTATCTCTCCGCTCCCTTTATAGCTGCTTGTGCTGCTTTCAGCACTTTGACACAGCTAGCGAGGCTTATTGCTGCCTTCACGCTGCCATTTGCTCTCACTATTAGGGCTACTTTCACCTCACGTAATGTGAATTGTCTTATCGTACTGATAAATCTCCGTCTGATTAATATAAGGTGCACATTTTGCCCAAGGATATAGATAGGGTTGGAAACATTGGAGGAAGGGTATAATTATTACTTATGCGTATCGACCCCCCCCTCGCACCGCCATCGCTACTCCTCTGTTTGCCCTCCTCGCCCTCGCCGCCCATCCCTGCCTATTGAGTTACAGATCTGCAGTGTCTAAGTAATTTATAATGGGCATTCACTGTGGCAGTGCAGAAATCGTATTTGGGATGGTAAGCTAATATGATCATGAGCATTTTAACCTTTTTTTTTTTAGCTCTGAAATTACATCTGTTCCTTCGAGAGCTCGCTTTTCCGTGTCCCTCCCTCTCTTTTGCTGTGATCTGATTAGACTGTGCTGTCTGTTTGGGCTTTCTTCCTGCATGATACACACACACACACACGCAAACCAACCTTCACGCAACCACTTTGGCCTGTATGTTTCGTGGCACATCTGTCATTGCGACACTTTCTGTCACTTAACTGGAGCATTTACATTTTTTTTTCATGTCAAAGTGTGTGAGTATCAACAAAAAGACCAAATTCATTTCCAAAATCTTACATCATCACCAAGAGCCTTGTTTTGCACAATAGCAGCCACTTCCTGATCAAGCCTCCTTCTGATTGGTCAGGATTTTTTTTCTGGCTTATTTATTTATTGCTCAAGTTTGCTTTTTATCATGTGTGAAGTTCAAGACCAGGCAGCCTTGACCTTCAGATATTACCCCAATAAATAATAAATAAATAAATAAATAAATAAATAGTTGCAATAATGAATAAATGCATAAAGAAAAAGTAAAAAAATATACAAAAAAATAAATAAAACATTTAAGAAATTAAATAAATAAATAAAGTGACACAACTTGCAGTATTGTCAATTCTCACTGAGCATAAAGAATAATATTCCTGTGACAATTGTTATATATAATCTGTCTCCATGTGTGTCTGAATCTTGTGGAAACCAATTCAAGCTACAGCTTTTAATATATACCATTTTTTTTTCCATACCTCTTCCTGTGTCACCCTAAAGATGTTTATAATGGTAATGATTTGACTCATCAGCGGCGCTCTAGCCAGAGGACACCCAGTTAGAGATAAAAGAACCTTTGGAGATTCACAGATTATATATACAGTGCATTGTATCTCGCCAAACGTCCTCTCAGTCTCCTCCACCTCTGTCTGAACGCAGCAGCCCAGCTCGGCCGCTGCTGGAAAAATGTGTGCCGTCGTCAGAAAACATTTATTTCCTTTCTGCTTGCCTGCCTGCCAATCCCCACGGAGCTGTTTAGTGTTGAAGGCAGAGATTTGACAGGGTGGAGGCAAGGAAAGAGAAGGAGGAAAAGAAGCGGGGAGAGCTTCTTGCACATTTATGTGTTAGAATCAAAGTGCTCGGTGTAAAAAAATGCAGTCAGATTGTTTTTAAGTGCGTGTGCATGTGTCTGTTTCAGTGTGGCGGTGCCAGCCTGGTGGCTCTGAGGGTGGGTGGGTGAGTAGGAGAGGGTGGGGTGGCGGTGGGTGACGCTCGCCCTTGGGGCTCCCCAGACGCCTCGCTGCGGTGTTGGCCGCATGGGTGTGTTTGGAGAAGCGAAGAAGCCAGTGTGTGTCTCTAAACGCTCCGATTCTGCTGATCCAGCAACCTCCTCCTCCCTCCCTCCCCCTCCTGCTCTTTATGGCAGCAGAGCACGCAGGTCACCTTCTCACTTGCTGAATTTAATACTCAGCTGGAAAAGAGGCAGCGAGGGGAAAAAAAAAAAAAAAAGCAATGGTGGACTATCAGGAAGAAAAAAAAAAAGAGGGATGTAATTGTCTCTCCTTGAGTGGATTTTTTAGATCATTTAAGAGAGTGATTTTTGGGATACAAGAATCTTGCTGAGTGGAGCTCAACACACACACAGAAAAGAAAAACACACACACACATATTGAGGGCTCTTCTGGTTGATTAGCAGTCAGGTCACCTTTCTCCAGCTGTGAGTGGGCTTCATTTAGATGGGAGCGATAAAAGCGGCTACACTCTCTAGCTTTGGGCACGCCGCTGATAGCAGCGGTGGCCCGCTATACCATTAGCAAGCGACTCCTTTGCACTAGCTGACAACCATCACTCTCTCATTGTACTCCTCCGAACTGTACCAAATACATTTGATTCACTTCCAAGCTGATAATCTGGTGTTATCCAGTGGGACGTACGTATGCCGCAGCTAAGCTAGCAGGCCAGGCAGCATTGAATCAGTTTCCTTTTTGCAGCCACTTGATATATTTGATGAATTATTTTGCATATGCACACCTCCTCCTGGCTGAAGCAGATTTATGGCATCTACCCACCGCTGTGACTGATGCAAAAGGCCGAGTGACTTGAATGCAGCCTAAGCCAGAAGGCATGCATACAGAGTAGTTTGCAAACCTTGACTCTATTAATGGAGGTTTGATGTTATGTTAATGGACAACTGTGTGGAAAGGACAAGAAAGGGTTTCGGATTTCTTAGATGCCCTTGATGCCTTGTTGATGGAATGAAGGGCGAATAAAGAGTTGGGTTTTTTCATTTTTGGGAGAGGGTTTATGTTTTTTGTGTATTTTATTTTTTTAAAACTGTGACACATCTTAGCAAGAGCCTTGATTTGATCCTGTTCCATCTGCTTTTATTACACTTCTCCGCAGCAATACCTATAATTAATTTTGTTCGGTGCTGTAATAAACGTTCCCGTTGAAGTCGGGCTGAAATTAAAAGCAGTGATCGAAAGGGTGACAGTTTTTTTTATTTTGCTTCCCGTCACCTAATATCCTGGATACGCCTAACGCTTGGTTAAAGCGGCGAGTCGGCACCAGGAAAATGCGCTGCGGCACTTTGAAAAAGCGAGTGACAAATCTGCGGTGACACATTTCGTCTCATTTCCCCCCTTCTCCATCATGCGGCACGTACTTGCACCTGAGGAATTTAAATGACAGATTGTGCCTCCCTGTACCTGCTCCTGGGCTATTGCCACAGGAGCAGGGAGGGGAGGGGAGGGGGGGGGCTTCACTGACCATGCACAGCTCTGTAAGTGTGTATCTTCGTTGGGGGCAAAGCTACGCTCTTCACCGGGTTGGCAGAATGCCTCCTGTTCAATCTCAGCTCTGTCAAACTCGCTTACCGTTCACAACTAACAACAGATGTCTTGGTCGCACAACCTGCACCTTGGGTTGTTGTTTCTGCCCTCAGGTAGACACACACATATATACACACACATGCAAAGATTGACTGAGGTGGTTGTGTCAGTTGTCTGTCAGTCAATATCAGTAGCTAGCGCCCTTATTACAGCAGACAATAAGTCAGTGTAGGGGTGTGAAAAGTGGAAAATGTTGATGGAGTCATAGACAGAGGACAAGATGGGTCTTCCAGGGAGGAAGAAAAAAAGTGTCAAGAGCAGATGTTCATCTTTATTTGCTGTAAAGTACTGCATGGAGGGAATAGTAGATTGGCTCTTAAAGCTGTTTTGTCATTAAACGTGCATGGGTGGGAAAATTTTTTTGACGATGCATTCAAGGTTTCACAGTAGTGACAATTGCTTACTACTAACCACCTTGAAAACTTTTTAAAACTCGAAACAAAACCAATAGAAGTTGTTGAATCATATTTCCAGAATGTACTATGGATATAAAAAGTCTGCACACGCCTGTTTAGATGTTATTTTATTTTTATTTATTTTTATTTATTTTTATTATATTTTTGTCATTTATTTAATTTTTTTAATAATAAAAAAAAGGAGTCCATTGGACACTTAACTTTAAAATTTAGAATGTCGACGTGCTCCTCGAAGGATTTTGGCTTTGTTACACATAAAGATTTTTTCATTCGTATTTGTGTGTGTGGGGGGGGGCACAAACAGCAAAAAGCTTCTTTTTGTATTTGCCAAATGACCTTTGGCTGACACTGCTGTCTGAGAACCAAACACGCAACCTTTTTGTTATCCTGTATGTGTCAAACTTACTTAAATATTTCCAAAGTTCTTTTTTATATATAGTTTCCCCCAAATTGCTAAATATGTGCACACATGCCAGCGGATTTAAACCAAGAGGAAATATATCAATGGATTAGGTCAAATTGCATGCATACATGAATAATATTCCCGCAACAACCTATTTTCAACAACCAGGAGGTGAGTGAAGAAAGTTTTGCGTGCCGTATTAGATTCCGCCATGGCCCAGCAGAGATGAGCACACATAGATTGCGGTCAATTCCGGTTAAGCAAAATTCATTTCCGTGTGTTCGCATGTCAATTAACCTCGTTGGCCAAAAAAAAAAGTCTACATTCTTTTTAACAAAAAGATTAATCATCAAGTCGACTTACCGCCGTCTACTGGGATTGTGACTCTGTCTGTACGTTGTGGAAAACTGAAATGAGCTGAAATAGTGGCACGGCTGCTGAGGACACAGTTGTGAAATAAATGGAGACATGGTGTGAAATAATTTATTAAATCAACGACGGGCAATTAATTTAGCAAAAGGGGCCACATGAGAAATGCTTGCCGGGGGCCAAGCCGACAATCTAACCTCAACTTTATTTGATATTATTTTGAAATGATAGATGATCACACCAAATCACCTTCTGTGAGTCATTTTTCCGAGTGCAGATGCATAGTATCATTTAATTTGAGTAAACAAAAATAATTCAAACGTTTTTCTTCATAGTGTTTGACAATATAAAAAAATTTGCCTCAGACCTTCCTGTCTTGCTTTTCGGAGAAAATAGAAAAATATTTGACAGTTAAATCAGAAACTCCCATAACCTCATTCTAACTTGAAACAGGTAAAATTCTCTTGTTTATTCCCATTTTTGTATCTGTCTGGGCACGACATTTTCCCACATGTCCAATTCTCTCCAAGTCTTCGAAAACAAGCTGAGTGCGCAATCAACTTCGCTCTATTTTACGCAACTCCATACACGCGCACACACAAATGCATATGTATATTTATACACACACACAGCTTGTTCTGTTGCCTTGCTTATCAAGAGTTTTATTGTCCCTCGCAATGCTGGGTAATTAGATGTCCTCTGCTCTGTCTGCCTCTCTCACTACCGGCAAAGAAATAGACCTGTCACTATTTGGCCACTTGAAAATTCAACAATGCTAAGCAGTAATGGCTTTCTTTGTATCCAAGTAATGCACTGCATTGACAGCGCGGACACTTAAAAAGGCGCAGCTGTCTTTTTTTTTTTTTTTTCAAGCATACTCTTCCTCAGTTTTATTTGACTTCCACCTCTGACAGCTAGGTGAAACTCAAAAAAAGTGCATATTCAGAACAATGGATGATTTTTGTCAATTAGCGTTTGTACTTGTAGAAGTTGGTTCGGAAATGCAAAAGGAACTGAATAAAAATATGCGGATTGAATACAATGAAATAATTGGTAGACTGAGCATCACAAAAAGTCAAAACATGATTTTAGCAAGCACAATAAAGTCAAATGAAGAAGGACACAAAATAGGATTCAGATCCAGATCTGAGACCGGCCGACTGCCAATCTACCCTCGATTTTCACCTCCAAGAATTATGCATTCGCTTTCTTCATTGTCCCGACATGCTTATCCCAGTTCAGGGCCAGAGGCCCCCCATAAATTGAACAGGAGGCAGGTCAGTCCTTCACCAGGCCAAACGAGCATCTTTTACTCAAATGCGCCGCCGGTCCTGTGATTAAGTTGCAGAAATAACTCGCTGTGTAATATCCCCTCATTAACATTAACAGCAGTCAAGGACGGTGCATGGGTGTCAGGGGTAAAATGTATGGCGGGAACAGAGGCTGTGCACTTAAGTAGCCACGCCGAGCCTGACTTGCATCAGGGACTTCATTCCACAGACGGCATGCGGCACGGTCGCGTGGGGGTCATATTGAGTTGTCACGGACCAATGATCTATTTCTTTACCTGTCAAGCCCTCGGAGAGTCTGAGCCAAGAGAGGATAGAGGTGCTGTTCACCTCTTGCCCTCTGTTTATTCCCCCAGTAGTGCTTTCTGCAAAAAGAAGCCGGCTTTAAATACGCTACGATAATATCGTCGCTATTGTCCTTCTTGTTGTTTTTAAAGGCAAGTCTGAGTTTAAATTAAAAGCTAGTCCGTGTATCCTTAAAAAAGTGCAGAATTGAGCTTAAAATCCGTAATTGTCCTAAAAAATCACACTTAATTCTTAAACCCAGGGTTCAAAGGTCAGCACTAAACGCCATGGTCAGATTTTCGATATCCACCCTCATTAGCATATTTAGCAAATGGACCTGTGGTGCTAAAATCATTTTTGTTGTGGGCCACTTTTTAGTTCTGGCTTCACTCAGAGGGCAAAACCATATAATCGTTTAATCGTCTCATCTCGTGTCACCTTAGCGTCGATACAGATTTTAGCAAGGGGTCATGGAAGTTGTTTCGCAGGGTGCATAACTTTATGTAGCGAGCCAGGTCTGGCCCTCAGGCCTTAGGTTTGACACCTTGATGGCTGTTAGCTCTCATTCTGTGTTCGCTATTCAGTCAAGCAGATGCAGGCAGTCAGCTTACCCCGTCGTGAATCAAGGCTATATCGATATCCGAGCCCTTCGCTGCCCCAGAACAGGCCCGAGAATACCCAAGAGGCACGACGAGAAACGAGCCCAAGTTCTCGATGCCGCCGCCCTCGGATTTCTGTGGCTTCCTAAACGGAGGACTGCTTGCGTCAGCCAAACCCTCTTCTGTGAAAGTCACCTCTTCTCTTGCTTCACTCCCACAATATCCAGAGCCGAGATCACATTCCCTAACTTCTATTCTAAACTGGCAAGAGGATCCGGGTCGCAATTGTCCCTTATTATCAAACTGTTCCATAAACAAAACTCAAGATCAGCAGCTCCAAAACCAAATTACCTATCTGGTCGCCACGAGAGGATACTGCAAACTCCTCCAACTAAGTTTGAAAATGCACAATCCTCTCGTGAATACCAGACCTCAGATAGACAAATACAATAAACAGTGAAGAGTCTTGCTATTTGTCTCATTTTCCATGTAATCAGCATCCCTCTTGTGAATACTTCAATACTTTGCTGTGAATACAAGTTCAAAAGAGGAAGCCTAATTTGCAATAAAGCAGCACAAATATTCTCTTGAGGTACCCAAAGAGAACTCACTTAGCTCCGGAGAGAGAGAGAGACACTTTGTTTCATTTTGTCTACTTATCATTTCTGTGCTTGGAATTTTGAAAAACGTCCCTGTCCCTAATTTAAAGTCCACTCCGATACCGATAGATGATTGTGTCCACATGCCTTGGGAGAAAACACTGACATATTGCTTTTGTTTTTTTTCTTGTTGTGTATAAGTGTTATGGTGTTATTAGTCTTGAGATGTTTGTCTTTCAAACTCTTAAGCACAATTTTATAGACACGGTATATTTCATGGTGTTTTTATCTGTCTTTTGTCAGAACCTCCTGTCTTCAAAACGGTGAATATCTTTAATGATCACACTTTGCACAAGTGTCCACAATTTACTTGTCTTTAAAATGGCCGTCATCTCCATCAGACACCCAGCAAGAAGATTTTAGCAAAGGGCGCTACATTGTTAGCATGTCCTCGTCATAGTTGAGGACTCTTCTTAATGAGTTCATGTCCGTTGGTCTAAGTGTGTCTCATGGTAGACCTCGACCAAAATCACTTGGGACCGCCTCCAGCTCGCCCATGACCCCGAACAGGATTAGCTGTCGAAAACAGATGGCTGAATAGTGATAGCGAGTACTTTAGGGATACCTGAGGCATTTTTTCGTTCCATATTTTCTCCACATTCTTAATCACCTGGACAACACCATGCGAACATGACATTTTCGGATCGCTTGCGTAAGAACGGCGGCCTTCATCCAAGTCAGATATGAATTCACTTAAAACTCTTGAGAGAAAGAACAACCAGGTTTGAAGTTATCTGTGATGGCCAACATTCTGCTGCTTCTCAGGTGTTGCATCCCGCCTCGGGCTACGAGCTAAGTGACCCAGTTCTCGGGCCTCTCTGATCACTCTTGGTACTGGATCGGGATATCTCACTCTTACGACGAGCAAGTGGTCCGAGAGTGCATTCAGAGTCCGCAATCACCTAATCCTAAATCCTTCTGCGGCGTTTCTGCTAAGTGGGGACACGACACCCCTCCCCGCTAGTCCATCCGCCTCATTGACGTTCCCTTCAGGCTGCTTTTGAAGGTGCTTTCATTTAATCATTTCTTTAAAAAGTTTTTTTTTTTCTTTCTTGACTGCAGTGCAAGGTCACAGATCACATCACTGGTGCTTTCCGACTCACTGACCATTTAATCAAGCCAAGGTCCATTTTCCTGCTGCTCTTTTCAGGCTACCTTTTATTTCTTTTGGACAAGTCCTACGGTCCAATTCCATTCCCCCCACACAAACGTTGGAGTTACTCTGGGTAATTTGGCAATAATTCCAAGAGATTTAGAGCTTGACTCAATGTCATGTAAAGCTCGCTTTGCCTTTCATGAAACACTTGCCAGCTTCTATCCTGGAAAATCTTCTTGCAGCTTTCGTTGCTGTCTCTCACGCGGATCATGCAAGTTTGTTTTTTCGTTTCTGCAACGAGCTGCTTTGATATCGCTCATACTGATCCAAACCTTGGCAGAATGAGGAGGTGGCATCAGAAATGTATGGTGTGCAAACAACACCATAGAAATTCTGTGCTCTAGAAAAAATAAAAGTAGCTCAACCAAGGCTGAAGTATATCGACGGTTGTTTTTAGAGCTAAACTTGGTCCATTTATTTTTCTGTCATCCATTTTTTTTTTTTTTAAAGTAATCACCCTGATAGCCTCAAACGTTTTCCCAAATCTTTTCCGGTTCCACATCAACAGGAGTTTGAGTGTGTCTAAAATTGAGTAGCAGGTTTAACGAAACAGAGACATGTAATCTGAAGATTTCTTTGCCACAGACCACCGTGGTAGTCTCCTTCGGCATTCCCTCGAGCAGACATTAGTGTGGTGCACAAGCATGGTGATCCTGAGCTCCATCAATTTTCAGGGTATTGCAAAGCCGGACCCGTAGCCAACTCTCCGTGGCATTGAGTCAACAGCATGCAGCCTTAGCAATGCCAGAGGCCAGAACACTCAGAGCACAAACCGCTTGACTCCTTATAACAGGTCTTGATTAGAAAAGGAAATTTGGATGCTTATGCAAGCCCACGGTTCAATGTCACTGCCACTACTTGGCCGGAATAAGAAAAAATACACCACTTGGAATTAAATGTGGAAATTCAGAGTTGTGGATTATAATTAACGTGATTTTTTTTTTATATGTTCGAGTTGGCAACAATTGTATGGAGCTGTGGAAGTTATTTTTCTCTTTCAGAAGGAAGAAATGATCTCATTTACTTCCAGCCCAATGAAACGCAGATGAAATGAAATAATAAATAAATACATAATAAATAAATATAATGAAATATTGCTTTTGATTATTTTTTATTATGTAATGATTATGTTATATTAATATATACTATAATATAATATATTAATATATTATTTAATTATTGTTTTATTTCAATTGCAAATTTCAGATTAAATGTAGTCAAACCAAAACGTGGTTTGAGGTTCATGGCACATATTTTTTTCATGCACTGATTGGCTATGACTGAGTCTACTCTTAACTAATTGATTTCAATTTTTGTGCTGTGCTGAAAACCAAAAATGGTCATAATATGCCAGCATGCTTATTTATTTGGAACACATTTTCAATGAACTAATTCAAACCGTGTTGTTGCACACCTCCAAACTCCGCGGATCGTGTCAATCGACAATATTGACTGACAAATGTGAGACTAAACATGCGCCTGATTTATGTTAATGAAATCATTAGTCAACTGTTAACTAAGCGCCTTCAATTTTGTTGCTTTTACCAATTTTTTTATTTTATTTTTTGCTTTATGTTTGGATCTTTTGGTAATCCATCTGGGACATGTGCTGCCGGTTGTGTATTGATCTGTTTTGCTGCCAATCGATGATGTGTTGAGGTGTTTTCCATGCTTATCAGACTGTAATCAGTCAACTGAAGGAAAACTATCACTTTTTGTTCCGCCTGATGCTCCAACGTTAGTCCCTTTTTAAAAATGCATTATTTTTTTCTGCATATTGCATAGACATGTTTAGCCTTTTGTTTTCTTCTATTTTCTATTCCTACCGTATAACAGTGAGGACGCATTTTCTCGTAAAAACTGTTGTGTTGTGAGCCATTAGAAAGCTAAAGCCATTGTTTCTCCTGTGACTCCAAGCCATTATCCCGTTGTTTCTTTTCTTCTTATCTTCTTGTGCTTGGGTTGTTTGGTGTAGTGAAGCGGTAGATGAGACTGTTGTCTGCGTTTAGCAAACAAAGCAACCCAAATTGTTTCTCGGTGAGCCCAACAAAAGTCTCTTGAAATAAAATAGTTAAAGAATTACTTTTTTACATCCTGTTTTATAACGCATTTGTTTTTCTGTTCAAATTCAAGGTCAAGTCACTCAGCTGGTTTAAAGGGTATATTTAAAATGGAGTCTTAAAATAAACGATGTATTTTTAGTGAATTTATGCAAGAACTTTCTTTGTTTAAAGGTGAACAAATTGAATTTGCAGTCTCATTTGAATTTTTACGTAATAAGTCACTTTTAAAACTTTGCTTCCGTGTGGGCGGGGCCATAAAAATTTTTTTGTATGCAGTCATGTTGAGTGATAAAATGGAGTCATGGTTACGTTGGATTGATGATACCAATCACGGCTCATTTGTTTTACGGGTTTAGTCATGTGACGTTCGACCTTAGGCACTGTGATGTCATTTTGATTTGACAGCAAATAGCAAAATGGCCGCCTCCTGAGATGGATAACAATTCATATTCCTCAAGCGCAATATTAATAAGAATATCGTGTTTAGTGGGGGGGCCCATAGAACATATTATTGTAAAGAAAGTTTTTGACTTAATTTCCCCTTTAAGGGAGTCAATGTAGCTTGTTACTATTCTGTGAATTTCCCAGAGTGAAAAAAGACACACAACATTAATTCTGATCGAAAGATGAACATAAAAAATAAAAAAAAGGTTCTACTGATGCTTTTAGAGGCTTGTAAACTTTATCAGCTAATTGTGATGTTGAAATATGAGAAGGCTGCTGTATTGTGGAGGCTGGAAGAAGAAGAAAAAAAAATTATTGCTCTTTTTCAGGGCCATCTGCCATTCAGAACATTCATACTAGATTTAATTCCACAGTGCCCTTTGTTCATCCAGCAAGGCTCTGAGGTCAAGAACCCCTATAGACCTGCTTCTATATTCTCAACATTGACCCATGACAACACTTTCTGCTGATTCAGCACATCTGTCAGAGCCGAGCCCTCGTGTCCTTCAACCTTTCATCCTTTCGAAGTTATAAAGGCTGTAAAAGATAAAAACACACGTACGGTGTGTTTATCCTTTTTTTGACCTTGATTTGGATCTCAGAATTATTCCGAGTGTTCCGTATCAATGTGTGATGGCTTGTGACAAGCGTGCAGATAAAAGGTGAAGATGGTGGGTGACGCTAGACCGCCCGGGGTACTGGCCCCTCGCTAACCACCCAAGTCTCCTTCATCAGCTCATCTTGGCCCGAAGTGACACTCGGGCCTCCAGTGTGTCTGTAACGATAAAGATGCCGCCGCTCCGGCTCTTTAATTGGAACTTCTGCTGCTGATGTGTGAACAGCTGTAGGATGGAGAAGGGCAGATCTATCATCCGTGGCCTCAGCACACCACCCGAGGTCAAATGGCAGCCATCGCCGTGGCGGGAAAAGCCCCAAAGCTTCTGTTTATTTATGATTTGATCGCTCTCCTCTCCCCCGGCACCGTCGCCGCTTTTTCGCATCGGCATATTCACAGCTGCCTGCGAAATGACTGACGACGAGACGGGCCTCATTTGGAGGTGTGTTTTTGACTGGATGAGAGGAATGACCAGCGAGGGGCTATTTGTCTGTGTGCCCTTTTATTTGGCACAGACACACACTTAAATCCCTCCACTCTCCCCGCAGATGCAAATCTATTATACATTTCAAAATGACTCATTTTTCTTTCCACGTGGCTCCCAGCAGTGCTATGGCACCCGACCAACGAGGTTATTTTTCTAATTAATGCAGATTGCTCAAGAAAATAACAACAACAATAAAAAGTGACACAACTTTGGTGCTATTTTCTAAAATGTCACACAGTGTCCAAGTTTCATATGAGAAATACAAACATAAGTAGTCCATAGAGCCTGTGTGGGGAGTCATTTTATCTCAATTCAAATATTTGATAAGGTTAGACACTTTGCTAACTATTATATAGCAATCTAAATAGCATTTACATGTCATTTACGTCCAACTTTTTTTTTTTTTTAGACGTGATGTACTGTCAGGCCTATTAAAGTTGATATTTATTTCAGCAGTCAGCATGGTTCCTTTGCTGGAGTTGCAAATGAATGCAAATACAGGCTTCCTCACAAGACAGCTTTTGAAAGGTTGCAATTATGGGCAATGGTTATGAATTTTGGAGACGTGATGTTCCGTAATGACTTGCTGTAATGACTTATTCTATCTGAGTCTTTCATAGGTGGAAAAAAAAAAGAGGTTGACTTAGGTGGCCTTAGTCTGGTGTTACATATGAAAATATATTAACATATATATATATATAGTATATATATTTTTTTATGGATGGATGTCTTGATGAAACTGCATTCAGATTATTTCTTGAAATGACTGAGGTGGGAAAAAAAAATATTTACTCTCACAACATATTTCCCAAGTGCTAAAATTACCATTAGGGTATCGAGTAGTTGCTGCCTGAACGGAGCAGGTGAAAATGAAGATACGTACACGCTAGATAGGCTGTCAAAGATGGCGCCCATCACTCTGACAATGCCGTTTCCCTCCAACACAAGCACAATAACCTTTTAAGAGGAACCAATCTTCTCCCTCTATCCACAAACAAATATCACTTTTGTTTTGCACACATCATTCCATTATGGAAGCATTATTTGAGATGTTGAAATTGGAAACAGGAAGGAGCCAGGCGTAGACAGCCAAAGAACGGGAGGAGGTGGGGACGAATGAAAGAAGAGAGATTGGTTTTCATGCCTGGTAGTTGGCGAGCCTGTAAATCTCCCAGGAGCATAGTAGAAGACAGCAGAAGGTTGATAGTCATCCATCACTCCTGACAACCTCGGTGCTCTGGAAAAGCCTGACCGCACCGTGCGCCACAGCCCAACTCCAGCCACGTAGGCGCCGAGATAGCCCCAAACAGAAAGAGGCGAGAAATAGATAACCAGAAAGAGATGTTCAACGCAGAATGAACTTGTTCAATGTTTAAAATGGAGGAGAACACGGGTAGCTCAACACGTATTCAGCCATTTCACATTAGTAACTCTCATGCGTGTAAAAATAATCTCACCACTGTTAATATTAAATAACGCAAATCTTATCTGAAATAAAGTTGCATTACCATTGCTGCGTAATTAAGAAATTTGTTCTAATTATCAACCTTAACATAATTAAAAATAAATTATTTACAATAGCTGTCAAAAAACAATTCATTTTATAACTATTGTAAAATCACGTGAATAAATAACACTTTTTTTACAAAATAAAACATCCCAAATTCAGGGATGTATAATATAGCAGCATGGGAGTTCGCCCAACCAGTCCACATGTGTTTTGTGGACTTGGAGAAGGCGTTCGACCGTGTCCCTCGGGAGGTTCTGTGGAGGGTGCTTCGGGAGTACGGGGTGCCGAGCCAACTGATAAGGGCGGTTCGGTCCCTGTACCACCGATGCCAGAGTCTGGTCCGCATTTCCGGCAGTAAGACGGATTCGTTCCCAGTGAGGGTTGGACTCCGCCAAGGCTGCCCTTTGTCACCGATTCTGTTCATAATTTTTATGGACAGAATTTCTAGGCGCAGCCGAGGCGTTGAGGGGGTCCGGTTTGGGGACCTCAGCATCGCGTCTTTGCTTTTTGCAGATGACGTGGTGCTGTTGGCTTCTTCAGGCCGTGATCTCCAGCTCTCGCTGGAACGATTCGCAGCCGAGTGTGAAGCGGTCGGGATGAGGGTCAGCACCTCCAAATCCGAGTCCATGGTCCTCGATCGGAAAAGGGTGGAATGCCCTCTCCGGATCGGGGATGAGATCCTGCCCCAAGTGGAGGAGTTCAAGTATCTTGGAGTCTTGTTCACGAGTGAGGGGAGGATGGAGCGTGAGATCGACAGGCGGATCGGTGCAGCGTCGGCAGTAATGCGGACCCTGTACCGGTCCGTTGTGGTGAAGAGAGAGCTGAGCCAAAAGGCAAAGCTCTCAATTTACCGGTCGATTTACGCTCCTACCCTCACCTATGGTCACGAGCTATGGGTCGTGACCGAAAGAACGAGATCTCGGATACAAGCGGCCGAAATGAGTTTTCTCCGCAGGATGTCCGGGCTCTCCCTTAGAGATAGGGTGAGAAGCTCGGTCATCCGGGAGAGACTCGGAGTAGAGTCGCTACTCCTCCACGTTGAGAGGAGCCAGATGAGGTGGCTCGGGCATCTTATCAGGATGCCTCCTGGACGCCTCCCTGGGGAGGTGTTCCGGGCATGTCCCACCGGAAGGAGACCCCGGGGACGACCCAGGACGCGCTGGAGAGACTATGTCTCTCAGCTGGCCTGGGAACGCCTTGGGATCCCCCGGGATGAGCTGGATGAAGTGGCTGGGGAGAGGGAAGTCTGGGAGTCCCTCCTAAAGCTGCTGCCCCCGCGACCCGACCCCGGATAAGCGGAAGAAGATGGATGGATGGATGGATAATATAGCAGGCTTAATAAGATATAAACTTTTTTTTATTGGTGATTCTACTGTATCATATACAACTGATACATTTGGTTTTGATAGAGGCTCTTAAAATTTCAGCCAGGCAACACAAAATCCAATCAGCATTTATTTGATGTGCTCTGCAAAAAGCACGTCGGCAATTAAATTACAATGTGTGTTGTTCGGAAAATCTCTCGGAAAAATTTCGAAACGTGGACCTCAGTAATTTTTTTGCATGTGGGTTCTTTTTTTTTTTTGCCACAGTGTGCAATTACGCTAATATTTATTGTTATTGGCTGTGAATGTTAGCAGCGGGTGCAAATAAAAGCCACTGTTTTGGACCAGCAAGACTTCTTATTGCCTGGGAGGCGTCCAAGCGCATGTTGCATAAAAGCGACGAGTCTCCAAATATCCGTCAATATGCAGCCTTGCTGACCACAATGTTTTGTGCAGGCATGCACAGTCATTATGAAATCGCTGCATTAATTTGTGATCTTGTTAACGTGCTACCGTGTTTCTGTTGGCTGTGCAGTATTTGGCTTTGTGATTAAATGAAGGCGTAAAGCAAAAACACGCACACACACATAAGAAAAAAGAAAAACACTTTTGTCGAGGTGAAGTCATGTTTATCACTCGGCTTTCACAGCTTGCTGATTGTGTGAGTTGAGAAATATGCGTCCATAAACAAAGGTTTGCAGCGGCAGTGTTTGTGCAACCGCTCGTTGTTTTGTGTGCATTCATCAACATGTCATGGTGTGTGTGTGTATGTGTGTGTATGTGTGTGTGTGAGACTTCCTTCCATATCTTAATGTCGTACCTGATATTTTTGTGATGCTGCTTTCAATCTTTTAAGAGGCACCCGGCAAATCTTCCCCCATGGTTGCCATAACGTAGCATAAAGTTAGCATAAAGTTAGCATGAAGTTAGCATAAAGTTTGCGTTGTTCCGTGGGCTCCACGGCTACAAAAAAAATTAAACCAAACAAAAGCTTTTTATAAGACTGTCAGTTGTGCTATCTGATATCATCCGCAACAGCTCTGTTTTAAATACACAGTTTTTTTTTTCTTGTGAGGTAGAGCAAAGAAAATTAAAAGCTGACATTTTAAAGGCTGCTGGCCCTGACGATCGATAACCTCGAATCGCACTTTTGTTTATTTAGACGGTGTACTGTTTGTGTCTTCAAACCACACCGAGTCATTGGGGATGACGATTGACAGAATCACACTGAAGAAAAATTCTAATACAGGATGGTAAAACTTGCAAGTTGTGTCTCAAAAGTTCCAGGATTAGCTACATGTCAAGCTAGAAGTTTTTTCTAGTTTGGGTCAGACAATCAATCAACAAACTCCCTAAGAAACCCTTCGGCTTTTGTTTTGGTTAGTGCACAAGAAGAGTGAGCATCTGACAGTTCCCGGTTAATAAAGGTTTTGGGATGGAACGTAAAATAAAGGCTTGTTTTAGTTATATTATGCAACTCAGTGTGAGTTTTTTTACACTTGTATGGCAGCCAAGAATTCCACCAGCGCCTTCCTGTGTCACTGACTTTTACTCAGTGACCTGTCTGTCAGGTTATGTAGAGCAGATCCACTCAAGGTCACCAGTGTGCTCTCAGTGGGTTGGTGTCTGTCCACCTTGCTACCTGACATGCCCCTGACCCCACCCCCTCTCCTGCTCACCCCACACAGACATGTCCAAGGCTACACATGCAAGATTGTGACCTCCTCCCTCTCCTTCAGGGCTTTGGGTCATCCCTCAGTGTTTCCTGTCATGCTGTTATCACCACCTTGTGACCTTGCCTACTGTCACCAGACGTTACAGAAGCTTAGCCACAGCTGAGCTGCTGAGCTTGAATGGAAAATGCCACCCTGGGGAACCACCTCAAACCCACCAAAATACTTTTTTTTGTGTGTTTCCTTTAAACAAATAATCAGTTTCACTTACCGGAATATTCTTCCAGACAGCCTGGTTACTATTCAAAATATGTCTGTGCAAACTGACTTAATTGTGCTGCACAGCTTAGTAAAGATTTGCATTTCAGAAGTAAACAAGAAGAATTAATGACTTATGAGAGGTTGACAACAAAGACGGCGAGAAAAAAATAAATCAATGTCAAAGCATACTGCTTAAAATTGGGCCAAATCAAACTTTATCTTTCTTTGTGAGATCATGAGTAGAATTTCTGTTTGCTGCTTTTCCCTCAGATGGCTGCCTATGTAATGTGATGCGAGTAATAGAGATCAAATCTGTGAACTCATTTTAGCCTGAAACATTAACCCTCTCCCTCTATCAAGATATCTTAGCATGTGCTTGTAGTGCCGATCAATGTCTATCAAAAGGTCAATGTTTGATTCCAAATGCAATTCTATCCTGAAAAAGAGAACCGTGCTCTGGGGGCGGCCAGCTTAAGAACTCTATTAGCAATGCGGGCACTTTTTCAAATAATATTTCAACATGCTTAGCATAAATAGAAATGTTTGGTTAAAAAGAAATGTAGAACTTCATGAAGGAACTCTGACAGAAATCTATTAAATTCATTCATTCATTTATGTTTTCCAGAAAGTATGGCTTATGATTTTCCGTAACCTTTTCATTCGTACTGCTGCCGGTATTGTCCGGCACGCTCTTAGGAGTCAGACACCTGTTCCAATCGGCCATCGATGCAGCGATGAGGTCCGCGGAAGGAAGGCTTTGACACGCCTCAGCGACATGACAGCTCAGACAGCATGGATGTTAATCTCTTCTAACTGCTTCCAGCCTAATTAAATCTTCCAGGGTCGCACATGTGCTCGCACATATAGACGCAATACACACTGTCGAAATTACTCAAAGATGCCCGTACGGTTTTAATGATCTGAATCATTCAATCATCATGAAAAAAAAAGAAATATATATATATATATATATATATATATATGAATACATATATATTTTTTTGTAATTTTTAATTTTTTGTGTAATTTATTAAAAGTGGCGTTACGCTGTAAGGATTCTTTTAAATATTTATAACCCGCCATCAAGAAAGCATCTACATCCAGAAAGCCAATGTTCTATTTTCCATAAACGCAAGAGATCGTTTAATGTGAAATTAGCTGCGCATTTAAAACGTATCTTGGCAAACAATTGCTTTTTAAAATCACTCGGGGGGGCGGGGTTGGAAAGTTAAAACTGATTGTAAGCTTTCCCGTTTTCACAGACCAGATGAAAATGTGGCCATGGGCATGTCACGCGCCTGCCATTAAACTCACTTGTCTCTGTCTTCCACATCCGCCCACCCGCTTCATTTTCTTTTTCCATTAAAAGTGCTTTCTTTTCCAGTCTTCCACCCCTTCTGCATCTCTTCTGAGCCATTATCTCACTGTCTCTTTGTCTCCCACCATTTCTTCCCATATTACTCTGGCAGCGTTTCAGCCTTCCCGTCGTAGGCCCGCGAGTCTGTCACGCGGCTTCCTCCGAGTTAAATAGGCCGAATAAATAGATTACAAGCGGTAGGTAAGAGTGAAGCAAAGGAAGAAGACAATCTGAATTTGTTGCGGATAAAGAATGGCAAAGGCAGTCAAAGAAAGCCGGCGGAGTCAAAGTAATGCTGCATTTGCCTGAGGGGGAAAAAGGCTGAAAAGTAGCTCTCGCAACAGATGTGCGGGGCAGTAAAGTGTAATTGAAATGCCAGCAGCGATGGTCTTATCTCTCTGCAACAGGAGCCTGCTGCCAGTCTCAACATCAGTTAGATGTCATTTTAGCTAGGTCTGAATCAGCCTGCCACAATCCGCAATCCCCGTTCCTCTGATGCTAGGCGGGGCGGGAGGGAGGGAGGGAGGGCGAGGAGGGTGGCGAGCCTATAATAGGATTTCAGTAGCACCCAGTTAACTTTCACCACCTAGACTTGCTTGGTAATTTGATATGCCCCATCAATAACATTCATTTACCTCCGTGCGGTATTACCGGCGTCATTCATTTGACTTTCATAAAAACAGATTTGCATATTTCTCGCGCCGCATTTGCAACGTTGTGAGATGGGAAATGTTAGTCCAAGAGAGATGAGCTCAGAGATTCGGTAGTCACAGGCACTGTGGAGAGCTGTGTTGTTCTTTCAGATTAGCCACTGCTTTGTTTGTGATTTTTTTTTTTTTTTCTTTAATGCAACATGGGATGAGCAGCCGAATATTAAAGCAGCCTTTATCGGCACTGTAATGCGGATTGCTTGTGGGCATTGTCTGAGATTTTGTAGGATTCTGTAAAAAAGAAATTAATTAATTGAAAAAAATCTATTCATAATACAAACTTCACAGGCAGTGTTTCAAATGATTTAATTCAAAGTGATGGGCTTGGAAATATTAGTGGTAGATAAGCATTAATGAGTTACATAAAATAAATATATCGCTCTGATAATTCCGGGGAAGCGAGTACCCATAAAAAATTTCATGTTTTATGTTATTGAAAATATGCCTCTAAAATTTTTAAGCCTTCATACTAACATTGTTTCCCAAATTTCTTCTTTGCTCATATAGAAACATATTTTTTCCATACAGTTCAGGTTAAGGTTTATAAAAATAAATATGACTAAAATATAAAAATGTTGCAAATGACCAATAGCAAAAAAAAAAATAATAACAAATAAGCTTCTGATTATTCTTGGTGTAATTGATGCTCTTTCCAAACTACCCTGACTTGTTTTCCTTGTTTTGTCTTACAGAGGGTGATTTTCAACATAGTCAACTTCTCCAAGACCAAAAGCCTCTACCGAGACGGCATGTCTCCTGTCGTAAAGTCCACCAGCAGGCCAAGATGGTAAGTGACTTCTTTGACCCCCACCTACCTTGAGAAAAACACATCCAGGAAGCGCTCCCAACAAATTCCTTAACACACCAGTACAACCAAAGTTCAATTTGCAAAGCGCTCACACAAATTAGCATGTGATCCATCGGTTGCCGCTATGACGGCTGTCTGATATAATACGGATGACTGATGGAAGCAGAAAAGCGTGCGCGGGGGTGCGCGCCGATACGGCGTCTGCCAAGCAGCCTGCCGTATTCAGCCAGGCGAGAAGGGAGAACACAGTAGTGTGATGAAGTGTTGCCGTCCAAGAGGAGCCCTGACATCTGTCACCGCTTGATGGAGGGCATCCGCAGAAACACCAGGCATCTGCCACCCTGAGCCGTACGCGTCTGCCTAGCCTTAGCACCCCCCGAGCCGGCCGTCCCGCCGCACGCCGCTTGCGGGCTAATGGACGGAAACGATGGGCTCGATAGCGTTGGCAGGACAGATGAACTGCTGTCTGTGATACGGCACGAGCCACATGATGCACCTCAGCTCTCCTGCGTTGCTCGTTTCTCTGCTGTCAAACTAGAGATGTAGTCACAAAACTACAAGATGCTATTTTAGTGTTTCATATGGTCCAAAGTAATCAACTTGATATCTCTAAGTGATTAATACCACAGGTAAAGTACTGTACATTATAAGTAGAAATACGAGAAGAAAAAAAAAGCTGGACAAAACCCAAAAAGCATAAAGTAATAATCTTGCTTTGACAGTTGCTGATATTCAATTAAAAAAAAAAAAAACAGTGCAGAGAGCGCCTGATCCAAATTCACACAGGACAGGATAAAGACGCTTACAGAAGGAAGCACCGATAACGGGGAGAAAAATGGAGCAAGACTGACAGGGAACTTGACAGAGAAGGTGAACAGAAACTACAAGAAAGTAATATTTTCTCAGGCAGGTAGACAGGCCAACCAAAAAAGATCATTCCGCCATCCCCACCTTCCATCCTTCCGATCTTTATCTATAAAAAAAAAAACATATCAGTGCAAGCCCGAGAGGTGAAGCCTTTATCTCCTGGCACAGGTGCCTTATGTCCCGGGGCCCCTGCAACATTGGCTCCCAGAGGCTACAGAGCATGGCTGGCTTTGGCTAAAATGGGGCATCTCAGGGAAGCACAAATGACAGATTAAAGTCCCGCAGGGCATTACAGCTACACGTGGATGAATTTATCCCGGATCCTTTCATCCACGCCTTCCTTGACCGATGCCTCACTCCGTGACTCCGTTCGCCTCTGTTGGGACTGAAGACATCAGGGCAACTGTAACGGTGGGGGCTGCGATTCAATTTAGTCTTGTGTTGCTTCGTAAGATGGGTTGCTTTGGAATGTGACACAATCATTTTTATTTTTAAGGGCGCAGTCGTGATATTTGCCGAGCTGAGAAAAACAAATGCTTTTTCCGATATTATTCCTTCATGTTGAGCTGAGTAAAATGAATACTAGTCAGTGACTGATTATCTAAAACTTTAATATATCGGCGCATGTTGTATCTAGCTGGCGGTGATTGAGTTAACATGGCGATTTTGCCCTCACTCTCAGTAGGTGTGAGGTTAAAAGTAGCTTCAGCGCTAACTGAGCTAGCCGACGAACTGTGTTTGAGATTGCCAAGTAGTTTGAAGCAGCCAAACTGCATCAAGGGTAAAAAGCCTTGTCCCTCCTTTTTTCGTTGGTTTACAAGTCGTCAACCGAAAAGCTTCTAAGAGCTTCACCTCGTAGTCACTCAGTGAGACGGTCAGTCAGTCAGTCCGTCATTCGGTCCGTCCGTCGGGCCAATTTTGCTTTCCTACCAAACGTATTCCTGTAAGCGTGTGATGCAACAGCCGGGCAAAATTCTATTTGGAGCTGTCTACCTCTCCATCGGGGTACGTGTTTGCAGTAATTGTTCTGTCAATCAGCGCAGCTCTGCCCTGCTGCTTTCCTTGCCACTTGTTAAGCCTCGGCAGAAGCTTGAGGGGTTAGCAAGGTGATGCAGGGTGAAGGAACCAAAAAGAATACTCCCACTCTCCTCTTTGAATTGTCCTTCCTGGAGACAGCTGAGACCAATATTACCAATGTTGGATTTCTGCAGCGTTTTTCAAAGCACCCCCGAGGCACTTTTTTTTGGACTTACCCGTGTTGTTTCTGCTAAAAGAATTTCAATGTCCGTCTGGTTCAATCAGATTATTGACAAAAGGGGTGGTGAAGGTAAATCATTCTGCCGCCGGAACGTAACATGATTTATTACAATAACTGTTTTAATTAACTTGCAGGTACTGTATGGATTAATTAGCCCCAAGGGTACATATATTACTTGGACCATAGCATCAACTTGTGTCCTACAACTTGAAATCTATGCTCCTTGTCACAAGTACTAATAGCCATTTATTGGGCTGATGATATCTCCACCTCCGTCCTCCTACGGAAGCGCCGTGCTCGCTCATCTGGGTGCGAATGTATTTAGTACGTGACAGCGTCGGGGCGCCGAGTTCTGTTCTTGAGATGGAGCGCTGCTTCCTACTCTCTCTCTTCTCCTCCTCCCCTATCCTGCCTGCCACAGAGCCACTCACACAATTAACCACGTGGCATGCCTTTTAATAATAGACATTTTAATTGTGAGCAAATGAAGAGTGATGTAAAATAGCTAATAGCTTGTGCTAATTAATAGGGGAATTGAGCGCTTGTTAATTAAGGGCAAACAGGACAGGGACCGACTCGGCTAATTTGAGCATGAAAACCGAGACTAACGATTCATTTCCAAACAGATCCGCTTCATAAACACATCAAGTGACCCATTTAGCTGCCCGGGAACGTTTGCGGTCGTCTCCGGTAGCCTTTGCTTCTGCCATCCCGACCTTTGACCTCAAGCTCGGGCTCCGTGCAGCAAACACGGTTATATAACTGCCCACTGACACAAGACAATAAAAAAATAAAAATAAACTTGGCTGTTCTGGAATAACGAACATTTCTGGCAATGTTTGTCTCTTTACTACAAACTAATTTATTTCTGTTTATTTTCAGTAATTGATAAATCTCCTCTGTTGTCTTTGGATTGAATTGGCTCCAATTAATCTTGATATAGAAATTGTTCATTATCACATATTTCCCTCCTTCCTCATTAGTCTTTCCCAGGTGTTGGCTAAATAAGTATGTGAGAATTCCAAAACAAATGAAGGATGTTGAAATCACGCCCTCGTTCTAACCCGCTATTCGGCGCAAATACTCCAGCTCCATCATGGACTGTACCACTTATGAGTTACATATTAAATTTTATTTTAGTTATAGTTACTTGTTACAGTAATACGAGTGAAGCGCAAACAAATTCCTCGTGTGTTTTTACATACTTGACCTAAAAAGGGACGATTCGGGAAAATATCCCGCTAGCGGCAAAATGCTAACGTGCCTTTTCATTCTATCTGAACTATTTTCTAAAAATATCAACTATTATTTTGAAAGACTTGTAAGAAAAGTGGTCACAAAAGTGTTTTAAGATGACTCCCTCTCTATTTAATCTTTTTAGTCTTTATTTTACCTGAGCCAATATTCTTTACTATTAAATGAACGGAAGGGAAGCGGCGGGGGTCGAAGCAAAACTGAGGAGAATGAAGAAAATGGAGATGTGTTAATCTTAATCAACAGCTCCCTTGTTCACAAAAACTCATTAGCAGGCTGCCAGAGGAAGTGACAGAGGATTATGTGGGAGAAATAATGGGACAAAATGTAACAAATAGATTAATAATCTCCTCCATGAGCACCGGGGATGGTTTAGCGTTAGCTTGCGCGTGAGTGTGTGAGCTGAACAACATTGTGCGGCACGAAATAAAAGGCGGCGATGGGGTGCGGCGACAACTTCCAGCTCTCCATTCAGCCCCCAAATGACTTACCTGGACAGTTTTATGTTTGCCTGGAGGAGAATTAAAAAGGCACTTCATTTCCCCCTTTACAGGCCCGGCTACGTGTGTCAGCACAGTCCTCCCTGAAAGCGCTCTAATCTAAATGCTTTTGTCGGGGCAGATTTGCTAGATTGCGGCAGGCAGCGCTACAAATTGCTTGTGTCATCTTATAATGAACTAGGTGAGGCGTTGCCGTTTTTTTCTGCAGCCAACAGTCCCCTGATTACTGTACTGTTAGTCAGCGGCTGCTTTGAGTATTGTAGTCCAAAGACCTCATGATCACCGCTTTGATTCCACAACTTGATCCCGCGTGCTTAATAAAATGCTTTGTGGCTATAAAGCCAGTTGAGTCCCAGGAGGCTGGAAAACACGTTTTCCTCTCTCTACATTACTTCCTTTACTCTGCGGAGGATTTACATATGCTTAGCGTCCTCTCCCGCTGTCCAGAATCGCCATAAAGCGATGCTAGCTTGTACGCTGCTGAAGCTTATTGCACAATGGATAGCTGACCCCCCCACGACTCCAATTTACGTCTTATGGGTAGAGATTCCGCAAAGCCATGCTGTCAAGCGTTTATGGGACATATTAGGACGCTATGTGGGACTGATATCTTCGGTATATAGCCGTTCCACCTGCTGAAGTGGGATGTTTCGTTGTGCCAACACAATAATCCAACAGCAGGTCCAAGTCCTGTAAATATATCCTCAAGGCCCTTTATTAGCAGTCGCTAATAGAATCCATCACATGGTTTATTAAAAATTCTCCCACGTTCATTAGACCGGCCGGGCTTGTAAATAGATTTAAGGCTATCAATGGAATTCTTAAAAGCAATCAACCAAGTCAGATGCAAAAATGTCGGTCGGCCTCTGTTAATAAAAGAAAAATAATAATCGAAAGGAAAAAACAAATATGATTCGAGCGTGAGGGAACAGGTGTCATCTCCAAAACAATATTTTGATTTGATAGGTTAAAATGATCACCAGTAAAATGGTTGTATACTCATCACCATTACGCTGCAATCGTGTCAAAATGGCCGACCCTAACCTTTTCTTAGTTGACGCGCACGCTACGACAAATTGCTTCACATGCCTCTACTGATTCAAATCATCTAAGTGCCCGCTGTTGAATTCTCCACATGCGAGTGTAAAATGGCCATTTTCTAAATCTCCTGCTTCGATGTCCACAAAACAAAACGAGATAAAAGCTATAAAAGCTTAAGCCGACAGCTCAGACTGCAGTGCGCCGGCTAAAACACTTTCCCTCCCAGCTGTGTGTGTGTGTGTGTGTATACTACATGTGTGTGTGTGTGCCCGGGAGGCCCGCATTGTGCGTGCATGACACGTGCACACGACTTCCAGTGCGAACGCGTGCATCTGTTTGTTCTCACTTGTGTTTGTGTTTGTCAGCATGTTTGTTGACGACACTGTAGGACATCGAGGTGGGATTGCTCGGAATATGAGGAAACAGCTCATCTGAATATAGATGGGTCCCATCTGGAGGCGCTTGGCTTCGGCCCTTCGTAATTTCCAAAGCCGCCAAGCATCTGGGGCCCGCTAATGAAACTAAAGGCATGGGAAGGGCCCCGGGCTACGGCGGGCGGGCGGACCCTGGCTGCCTGGGAGAGTAGGGGGGGGGGCTTAGAACGAGGGCTAGAATGAATGGAGGCAAACGTGGGCCTCGAGGAAAGCGCGTGTTGAAAATATCACAGGTTTTAAAGAGATCTGGATGGCTCCTTGGAGAGCGCAGGCAAGAAAGCCAAGTAGGCCATTAGAAAACGGAGCCATAAAACAAAGAAAGTGGTGTCTTTATTGTGGCCCATTAAGCGTGATGCTCATGCATAGATGGCTGGACTATATGCCATGCTAATGAGCATCATAATGATGGCGCTCGCTGCATAGAATAATGCCGTGAAAAAACAAAAAGAAAAGCATAAACATCCCGCTTTGGTAGGGTCATAAAGCATCTGTCATTTTAGGACAAATGTGGATTGTTATTTTTCTCCGCGTCTTTAATGTAAAGTTCACTTTGAGACAGCATCCGAATAGTTCACTTTGATTATCACCCTTGACTTTGGTGTAGGTTAGTATTTGGGGAGAAAAGCGGTTTATTTTCGATGGAGTTTAGCCAAGTTGGACTTAATTGGTACATTCTGAAAAATATACAAAATGTGATAGGAGTATTGAATACCGTTATTTGACATTTATTGTGGGATAAACAACTTAAATTAATATTTTTGACTGTTTAACCACATTTTTGTCTGAACAGCGAATTTACTTTTTTTTTTACAGTAAAGCATATTTTAAATGATTTAAATTGATTTTAAATGGATTTTTGATATTTTTAAAAATACTCATGTATATGTAAATAACATTAATTATATACATAAATTATCTTCAGCATCAGTACCTTATTTTTGATTTGTTAGTACAGAAGATAAAGTACTTTTACTCTATTATTTATTCAGGCTACCTTATACAAAAAAAAGGTAAAAAAAAAAAAAAAAAACACCCACATAGCAAACCACTCTAAAATGATCCAAACTGATCTACGGGGAAAAAAAAATAGGTTTAAGGAATTACTTGTGCTAGAAAACATACACAACTTTATAATTACTAAAACATTGACCGTGGTTATCAGCATGATTGCTATTCTTGTTTTTTTTCTCTCTCCCTCTCTTTCTGTTCAATAAAGTTTAGTAATTGGACCAACTTTTTGCTTTCCACCATATGTCATCTTCATGGAAGCCATTGCTTTGCAATTATCAGGAAACTCACATTATTCCCACGCTTGATACACTTTAATTGTCACCTCCCGGTCGAGCTCCGTCAAACAAAATCAATATTTCTCAAATCTGCAAATTTCAACCAAAAATGCTCTCAGTACACAATAAAAAATGTTCCAAGAGGGTTGAGTGAAGGAAAATGTTTGATTTCCTTCTACCATATTGTCACTTTTATCCATGCTGTGTTTAATGGCACTCGGTCCACCCCGAGCTCGGGACTTTATGTTTCGACTCGTAAAGTTCCCGCCGCTTGCTTCATAGCCTCTTGGCTTGGCTGCCATAATGCGGACGACGACCCTGAGCGATGCGTTGGTTGTCCGCGGTGGCTGTTGCTTTTGCTTTACTGAGGGAATGGAAAGCCATAGGCCCTTTTTTCTTAAACTTTATTATTATAGCGCCTTTATTCCACCCTCCACCTGATTTCCCCGTGGAAATGAAATGAAAAAGCAATTGGCTCTTCGTTTTATTACTGTCATCTTTGTTTGCTGGTCCATAGAGTGAGATTGCCGGATCTCTCAGAGTTACATTTTTACCCCTACCTTGACTGAAGAAGAAGGAGGGGTGGGGGGAGGGCAATAACGGTGAAATAACAATCAGCATCGTAGAAAAATAAAAAGTTGTCAAAATGAGCATGCATTAAAATAACATCATGTAAACACCCACGGTGGGATGAGTCAGTCTGACTGATGGCGGTCTTTGCTATCTGCCAATAACCAAACGGTGTAGGAGGGAGGGGCGAAGGGTGGAATGCGAGAAAGAAAAATTGCAAAATTGGAGGTTAAAGGATAGAGAAGGAGCGGGAAGGGGGCCTCCCCTGTGGTTCCCCGCGGCCCCGCAGAGGGTTGCTGATGGCGGATAAGACTCCTAAATGCGGAATGTTTCCAATCATTTATTCATCGCCTTCATTAAGATGGAATTACAAGGCGACCCGAGGGCCCGCAGGTCGCTGACCGTTCCTAATAACAGTCTCCGATAAGTGTTTGGATTATATTGCCTTGTAGTATTGACGGTAATTCATACAGTGGATATAAAAAGTCTACACACCCCTGTTCAAATTCCAGGATTTTGTAAGGTAGAAAAAAATGGTTCTGTTCTAGCCCTGTAACCTGAACAACATTATTGATTATTTATTATTTTATTTTTTTTATTTTAGTTTACAGCAGACTTCTCTGAGCCTGTTAGTAAACCAAGCTAATGTTTCCAATTGAAATGAATGCAAATGCAAGGAATTTGTTCCGACCAGAAGATTAACTTATACAAAGTTTTTTTTTTAAATTAGTGTGTGCTTAGAAATAAATATAAAAATACACTATTATAAAGAAATGAAACTATATACTGCTCATTAGCCTTATTGTTTCTATTTCTTTTCTAATTCATTAATTGATTCTGGCACAACAAACAAATCCAGGAATATGTATCTTGCATGCTAGCAATTCAACTGACTCACTGTATCTTGGAGTCTTTTTGCGTAGACTTTTTCGTTCCGCTGTACGTCTTTAGTTTTTTTTCAATTTGCTGCAGTGGCCATTTTCTTGCTGCCCTCGCTGTCTTTTCAATTCAAATTTGTCTTGTTAGCACGGCCAACAGACACATGCCAGCGAATAAATACCCGAGGCCCTCACTGGCCATTACCGTTGTTTGCTCGGGTGTGTCGTTGTGACTGATGGCGTGGATTTGGCAGTTTGCTGCTGGACGATTTGCAAGTAAATAACTGATTGGATTGTTAGTAAGTGCTACCATTTTTCAACATGCGCTGACATCATTGCTTTGCTGTCCATGTGCTCGGTTCGGTATTTATGAAATCAAGCTAGCCGTGTTTTTTTTTTTTTGTCGGCGATACAAAAAAAATTCAACATAAAGCATTATTATTTTAATTTTTTGATTTTCAATCCAAGTCTTTCCCAACGGTGAGCTCTGTTACTCAAGTGCATTGTTTAAGTCGTCCACATAATGAACGCCTTGATCTTGAACAACAAGCGCTAACCTTCATTAACAAGCGGTCTCGGCCTCTGCAGCATCTCGCTGCCTATCTCATCTGACTCCGGCGAGGAGACAGCGCAACACAACAGCGATTGTCCTCGGGACCTTCACACGTGTAATTATAAACGGGGAGGATAATTAAGGAGGCGAAGAGGAAGACAGATCTTGTCATTTAGCGAACAATGCCGTCCAATCTACTCATGTGTGTTCCGCTTCCTCAATTATCAGCTGTCATATCGGCGTAATCAGCCACAAAGCATCCTCGCTTGCTTTTGAGGGCCATGAATGTCAACGCGGCGAGAAAAAAAAATACAAACCTGAGTGATGGAGTAGTTGATGACGTGAATGCACCAAGCAGGATTCAAACCGGTGTTTAATCTTAATCAATGGGCGCCGTAGCACTATCTTTGTTTGCGCTGGTAATGAGATACGATGACACGGAGTTCCGTTTTGTACTTTACTAAGATAGCAGAACAAAGATTTCAAAATCACATGTATGAAGCCATTGACTGCTCCAGAGGCACTTTGCCTGCTCTCCATCTTCTCTGAGATGGTGTCACATCCCCTGAGGTCTCACACTGCAGCGATAGTGGAGACCATTACAGCGCGTCTAAGTGAGGGAACAAAATTTAAAGAGCAGGAAACAGGAAAGAACAGGAAACCATCAAGTCATTTGGAATAGCAGATTAAATGACTCGAAGGTTCATCGCATGTCAGAATACTCACATAGATTTTACAAATCATTCTAATGACCTCTGAAATTTTTTACTGGGATTGTTTTGACCGTTAAAAAACGATGTGAGTGTGGTGAATACCATTTTTATTTGTTTGTATGAAGTCTTCACTCCCGTTGGCAACATCCCAGCTTTCCTGGCCAGAGCAGCATCTGCCAGACTGAGATTGCCCACTCATCAATCCATTTTATCACCAGGTTTCTCCAGGGTTCAAGGGGGGGCTGTCAAAGACCAAGTGGAGGAGTCTCCTCAAGAGGCAAAACTTGGCGAATGAGCCGTTCAGATCTGTGCTACAAAGGCTTAAATAAAGAACGAGAGCTAATGTGTTTGGCAGTAAGATGCGCCCTTCTGTATTTTTTTTTTTTTTTTTTTTGAAAGAGCATTTGGGATTCCTTGGCTGGGCAAGGTGCCCCCTGTGCTCGAAAAACACTGTTTGGAAATTGCAGCTGACAAGCACAAACACAACAAGCTGACTGGCTTGCTTGCAAAGAGCAGCTCTCAATCCTCCGTAAATTATTAAGTAGTGGAAAATACTGTCTGTCACCCTGATGCAACCGGTTGCTTTGAGACAAGCCGGCTGTCTTGTTTTTGATCATTTAGATTGCTTTGGTTGCTCAAGAGGAGCCCTCAGTCAACAGACAATTAGGCATATTATTGATGAGTGACATTGCCTTTTTCCTTCAGCTAATTTCTTATTTGCAATACCTGACAGCATGTCATAAGTCCTGCTATTGATTCGCCGTATTTCTTTTAGCTTTGCTTTCCGTTATTGTTTCTCTTCAAATCCCAAATTTTTATTTGAAGGAATAACAGAGGTGAATGAAGTCACATGAATGAAGTCACATGACTATAAAACCTCCATCTTTCCATTTTTTTCATTCTTCGTGCAGTCTGTTAAAGTTCTCAAATGCTTGCATGATTTCTTTCATCCATCAGAGATTTCATTTTTTTCCAAGTATTTTATATGGCCTTTGGATCAGGACTGCCAGTTTAAAGTATTCAACTTTTTCCATCCTCAACCTTTTTTTTTTTTTTTTTTGCTTCTATGCATGGTTTTGATTTTTATTGCCTTCTTTTAAAAAAAAAAATCTTTGACTGACACATGAGGATAATACTTCACCCTTCAATATGTATAAATATATGTCCTGAACTGTAATTTTATTTTTAAATCCTCATAGGCTTAATTCTGATACAATAAAAAAAATAACTATGGAACTACTGAGATATTTCAAACAGATAGACAAGTAGCATTTAGTAGTAAAGCATTATTTTCTCAAGAGCATCTCGTACTCTCTCCAACATTCTTCTCCTGTGTTGTTTTCATTTGTACCATTTAGTGGGCGTAACCACTGCCCAATGTGTAGAAAAATAAGCTAACGTCAAAATCAGTGTCCGTCCCCAACCGTGTCTCCACGTGCCACACTCCCTCCCACCATTGTCCTACTTAGCCATCTACTGCAAAATCACTTTTTTTCACCTTGCTCCCTCTGTGTCCTGCTAATACACATTAGCAGCCAGCAGCCATATGTAATGGGACTGTGCGTTCTCCCGCTGCTATAATGGCTTCGCTGACACTTCTCCCATTAAATGTGGTCAGGCGGCACTGCACAGGAAGCCTCTGGACACTCTAAAAATATTGTTATATAACTAACATAAACAAGCCTGCCATTGTCGCTAACTTTGGGAATAGTCCCAGACTATTTTTACTTTACCTGTTTTGTCTTTCTCGTGTTCTTATGACTTCCAATCCCTGCCCGCCCTTAGGGCTTCCATTTTGTTTTACTCGCACAATATGGAACACATAGCGGCATTACGAAGCTCATCCGATTACATGTGACTAAGTGGACACGTCTGCTTTATCTAATGGGAGTGTTCATAATCTTCTTCATCGCCGCTGCCCCCACCACATATGACACGAAGATAACATCGTTCCTCCGTTGGTGGTTGAACGTAGTCATCGGCCGCATCCATCGCCGCATAACCGTTGCCGATCCCTCGCGATAAGTGACACCTTCATTTAATTAAAACAACCTTGCGTCACCGACGTGTGGGGTCATTTTAGAAGATGTAAAATTAAAGTAAGGTAATTAAGTCCAGCTCCAGATAAGAAAGCCCACAGAGGAAGAAGACTCACTTAATCTATCCCGACAAGATTGTTCACGTAAATGCCGCTCCGGAAAGTGTCCACCAACTAGACTTGATGACTTTGAAGGTCAGTGTGGCCAGAAGACAAAAATGTCTCCTCGATTCTCTATTAGCATGATTTTGAGAATGACATTTGAAAATTTCTCATTCAAGATTATGTTTACATTTTTTTTTTCAAGTCGAGCAAGCAGTGTAAGATAGAAAGCGCCTCAGTAAATTGAAGCGCTGGGTCTGCACTATCTAAATATTTTCTTCAGACACCTGACAAAGTGCAGGTTCCCGCGTCTGGCATTTTGTTTGTTTGCTTTCGGTACCTGACTGTGTACACACGCGAGATGACCTTCAAGCAAAAGAAACCCGAGTCCCCCCTCGTAGTGTCCTTGAGCAAAGGATGCACCCCTGCCGGCCGGCCCTCTCCTATTTGTTGTCCTCGTCTAAAACGAATATTAGATGCGATTATCTTAGCATAGCATCATAACAGGCTTCAACACGTGAAGAATATTTGTTCTGTCTTTCTAACGATTACAACAAAATTGAAAGTGAAGTGTAAACATGAATCATAATTGTAAAAAAAAATAAAATAAAATCTGACAGTAAATAAAAGAGGATTGTGAAAAAAGGGTTTCCGCCGGGTATGCTTTGTTAGTCGACGGCGTGACGGGAAAGGCTTCACGAGTGTGCATGTGTTGCGAGGGGTTAAATGAAAGTCAGTGCACACATGGGGCATCATAAGCAGACAATGAAAAATGAGAGTAGGAAAGCTGTACAGCCTGCTTCCCTGTGGGAACAGCCGCAAGCAGGCGTACGTACCTTAGGTGATAATCGCTGTGTGTGCGCATGTGTGTGTGTGTGTTCAATTCAAAGTCTGCGAGGGGGGGGCAAATAGACAACAGGGGGAGCAAATGCAGCGTCGATTTTAACCTGGTGGAAGGCAGTTTAAATTTGCATGAGTGCTTTCTATTTCTACAAGGTGCCCATCTGATTAAATCAGGAACCAATTTCTGGAGAATCTCATCAGTTCAGCCTCTGCTTCGTGCATTTCTAATGAGTCGCTACCTTCAACGGGTTTTGTTTTGAAGGAGCCTTGGACCATTGTGAGGTTAAAGAGATGCAGTGGGGGATATGCGTGCGTGTATGTTGGAGTGAAGCCGAGACAGTCTCCTGATAAATAAGCGTGCTTGCACAACATATCATTAATCAATACGTTTTATTTATGTGATTTGTTTGTTATGTAAATTTATGGGTGCGCCCTGTTGGTGGTCATGCATTGATGCTTCTTTGCATGTTTTCTTCTTGGCTTGTAAGTAAATACGTTTTATTTAAAGGGCACTTTTCTTTTATTGATGCTTGTATTTGATTGTTGCCTTTACGCTGCATAGGATAGATATTTATTGACATTTTGGGAGCGTAGTGGGTGAATTTCGCAAATGCGTTACTTAGACATGTTTTAGCCACGCCCCCAAAAATTTGGATGGATGGATGGATGGATGGATGGATGGATGGATGGATGGATGGATGGATGGATGGATGGATGGATGGATGGATGGATGGATGGATGGATGGATGGATGGATGGATGGATGGATGGATGGATGGATGGATGGATGGATGGATGGATGGATGGATGGATGGATGGATGGATGGATGGATGGATGGATGGATGGATGGATGGATGGATGGATGGATGATTCCAGAAAAGTAACAGGCAGGCCAAAATGTAAAACCAGCCTTGTTAGGGGAACAAACTTTTTTTTTTTTTTTTATCCTTTGGCTGTTGAAGTCTCTCTCGGGCACCATTTGCGACATTATTAGATGTAAGAGCCGCTGTACTTTACAGCCTTGTTCTTTTGTCCCCCTAAAGGAAATTAAAGGTAAAAGGCCAACAACCGCTTCTGTCTTGTCTTTTAACATTCTCTTAGCAACGTCGCTCTCTTTAGCCTCACAGAGGGGCTAGTACAGCACTCAGCAATCCTTCTTTGTCCAAACCGGCCAAGTATTGAACATCACCGCTCAGTCAGCGTCGGGACTCAATCGAATATATCGCAGAATTGTTGCAAGGAAGCTTCCAGTAGCATGCGAGAGGACTGCTCTTGGTATGCGTTCATTCACGTGACAGATGCGGAGACTCAACCTAAAATGAAATGCATCACGTGGGCATCATGTCAGACTATTGTTCAAGAGAATCTGAATTAAAGAATTGAGTCGAGCTCTCCATGTGCATCTTGTGATGGCACATTAGTGCATTAAATCAAACCCCTGTGTGTCAGTAAATCTAATCAGAGATGTCAGTTTTCAACGTGGCTCTCTGCAAATCTCCTTACTTTCTTCATTTGGCAAGACAGAAAAAAAATTCATCAACCTCTGAAATGAATTAGGTGAATCTATCAAATCAGGGCAACTTGCCAGAAAAGTGCACTTGCTTTGGAAAGAGAAAAAAAATAATCATCCAAGGTGTCTTGCATAATTCTTTATGATGGAGTATTATTGGACCATTGGACGGGATAATAACATTAGACAACAGAATGCAAAATAGCACAAAACCACTTTTTATTTTTCGGCTTAGCATTATTTTCGAATAAAATGACCAATGTTTGTTTAACAAACCTGCATATTTTCAGGGAACATTTATGTAAGAACAGGCCCAATATGGACATAATGTTCTAATTAAGTCAAGGACACACATCGCCTTTCATAATCAATGGCCATATTTCATCTGCCGTGATTCCTGACATCAGCATGATTGCTTGGAGCTCTCGGCCCAGCAGGGAACGACAGCCCGCAACGCAGACGTTCACCCCTGCGGCTTTGCTTCTCCTAATCATATTACTACTTTTCACACTGCCCTTTTCACGCATGCAACTTCCCCTGAAATCCCAGAGGAGCATGGAACTGCTGACAATCATCCTTCTATTGTCACATCTGGAACTGGCCACCTTCATTTTTCAGAAGGTTATTTTGACTGAGTTTTGCTGATTGCACTTTAAGAGGACGAATTGACCGCTAAACACTGCATCGAATTTTATATTAGCTATTTTTAGTTAGCATTGTATTTGAATCATTTTGAGCCTCCTGGTAGCAAAACGTAGGGCTGTGTAAGTGTAACTAAAATGTGTTAGCCATCTAGTGGTGGTTGTTGATATTACAACTTAAAACTACAGTCAAGTTTCACAATGTTTTTTTCCATTTTAGGTTTTCCCAAATTTTGCTACAAATAGATGCCGGAATTACAAATGGAGGCACTCGTTTTTATCTTCAACTGGGGGCGGGGCTATTTATACCGCACATTTGAATCACAAAAATGAAAAAATGGTGTGTTCAACGCTCTTCAATTCAATACTACTTCTCGTCTTCCATCCCCTTTCACAATACAGTTAATAATGACAATTTGGTCCCTGAAGAGACGACGATAAACCCCAGCTCAACCCGCGACACTAATGCACGCAAGCTCAATAGAAAACCGAATGAATGGATGACAGAAACAACTGAATGTGTGAATTGCAAAATCTCAGCAAGGCATTGTGTCTTTGCGAGCTTCCACATGACAAAACCTGCCGAGTAAGCACGTTTCAACAGCCCGGGTTCATTTTGAGTGTACTACGCACGAATGCGTCAAGACAAGCAGATCTTCGACGTTGGTAATCATCTTCCTGTTTACTGTCGACTCCCGTTGTGTTCTACCAGGATAAAGCGTCGCCCGAGGGGGCCGTGCACTACCTGTACATTTCTGTCTTCCTCACTCCGGCCGGCTGAAGTGAGGCCTCACACATAACCGTCCAGTCGGTCCGTTCTTATCTCATGTCAGGCCAAACAGCCCTCTGCTGACAAGTGCTATTTGACTCAGTCAGGATGTGCAGAGAGAGAAGCGAATAAGACCATTTCATTCCACAGCAGCACAATGCTGCCAATTTTTTCATCTGCCACTGACCTCCTTTTGTCTGATAGAATAATCAACACGCGCGCGGCAAGAGAGTGAAAATTGCCATTCGCTCGCATAAACATGGCAACGGATAGTCAATGGTCCGCAGGGCTTGTTTTTCTCCCCGTGACAACCATTTGCATAGCTTTGATGTGCTTTGACAATGGTGCTTGGCAAGATGTGAATTATGTGAATGTGTCTTATTAGCACAGACAGAGAAAAGGTCATCGTGCCTCTTTGTTCCCAGAGCTCTTTTTCTTCAATTAAGGCTAATCACCACCAGCCAACATTGATCCAGCAACTCAATTTCTTCTCATGGTTGAACTCAGGGACGACGTGCGTTAGCGTGTGTACACACTACGTAAGCGAAAATACTGGCACATACATGTCATGGATTATTTGACTGTGTGTTGTGATTCACGGGAAAGTAGCTTAGAAGCTTTTTTTTTTTTTTTTTTTTTATGGGTGGTTTATCTGTTGGCAAGTTTGTGCAAGTTGAAAGCTCTGTTAGAATCAAATTGCGGTTTTATGACCAAAGAATGAATATTTTCTTAAAGCACAGGTGTCAAAGTCAAGGCCCGGGGGCCAAATACGGCCCGCCACATCGTTTTAGGTGGCCTGCAAAGACAAATCGAATTCATGTCAATTCCAAAATTTCAAATTGTTTTCACTTTTAAAAAATAGAGATATTGTTAGCAATTTTCATAACCATTCATTTTTTTAAATAATTTTTATTTTTAAATATTTGATTAGATTTTTTTTATTTTTAAATATTTGAACAGTTTTTATTTTTGAAAACTAGTTATTCATTAGTTTGTTGTGTAGCCTATGCTATATATACAATATGAGACATCATAAATTTATTTAGGTTAACAATTTTAATCGCCCTTTTAAGTAAACTATGACGATGATGCGGCCTGCGACACTCCTGTCTTAATGGATCTTTGACGTCTATAGCCCTCAATGGCAGTGAATGAGTTAAATTGGACAAGTAGGTGAGTCCCAATACTTTTGTCCACGCCGCAGCTAAAGTGCGATGCAGAAGATTCATCATGTGTCCCCGTGTGGACACTTAGGTGTGTGCGTGTGTGTGTCAATTTCACCGCCATCCTGTGATCTCCAGCACACGGAATGATTTACCTTTGTAGCGTAATGGAGCAATTTCTCTCTCTTTTTTCCCTTTCCCCGTCTCTCCTTTTTCCTCCTCTTTCAATCTGCAGTAAAATATTCTCCCGTTTAGCTCTGTGACAAGTCATCTGTCACTCACAAGAGCGAGGGAGGAGGCTCGACTGATGGATGAGCGTGTACCTGTGTGCCCACGTGCGTGTGCGTGTGAATGAGACAGAATGCCAAGGCACTTTAATTTTTGAGGCTGTGGTTATTTTTTTTCTAAAAGTAGTGATTGGTAACATCACAAACAAATCAATTATGTGTGTGTGTATCACTGTATGTGTGTTATTTTGGGGTGGAGGAAATGAATGGCTCCCTGGAGAAGGAAATAAAATATTCATCTTGTCAGCTTTGTAGCAATAAACAATAACAATGAGAAGCAACTAGTCTTATTTGTGGCTCGCTTGTTCTTTCGCCGTTGTCAGTTGTTTATTCGCAAAAAGACAATTATTATTCTGTGTGCAGACGCATGACTTGGGCTGACATGATGTATTATCGGCTATTGCCTTGCTAGCATATCTCGCGTTCTGTTTGAATGTTTCAAGATGGCACATGGGTCTGCTTTCCATGCTAGATGTAAAAATAGAGTAACATGATTGGTTTTGATTGTTAGTCCAGGTCTAATTTTGCTCCCGAAACTTTTTTTCAAATCAATTTCTGGTCCTCAGGACCAAGGATTAAAACTTCAGCTGATTCATTGTGTGCCTCCTAATGACAGGGTGCAGATATAAACACAAGGGCCTAAAATTGAACCTTGGGGCACACCACGTTACTTCATAGACTTTTTGAGGAGCATGTGTCTGAACTTACCATGAGAATTCTCTCAGTGATGTCAGCAAGTGCATCATTTTCTCTGTCCTGGCGAGTGTTTAAAATTGATCAAAAGAAACAAAAATGATTGAATAATTTGTGAGATGGATTAACCAATATACCAACTGATTCATGCATTTGTCACATTTTTTTTCCAAAGCAGAAATAGTGTCGAAAAAGCAAAAATAAGGGCGCCACCTCATTAGTTTTTGCAGGTGTACCTAATATTGTGGCCCCTGATGTTCTCTGTAAAGTCCAAGCAAGATTATGCAACCACAGGGACAATTTCCACTGACCTTTAAGGAGTGTAGCCAAGGAAAAAGCCATTTAATTCCAGGGCGGATCCATTTAACCTTGCAGAGAACTTAAAGCTTTAAGATTGAAAAGATATTCACCTCTGTCAGCAGACACTCCCAAGTGAAAGACAAGACAAACATGAAATGAAGCTTTGATGAAACTTTCCAACATGGAGGTCTATAGTCGCCATAGTTGAAATAGTATCCAAGTTGCACAAATCATCTCAGCATGCTCTGATTTTCTTTTGGTGTCTTTGCGTTACCACTACCAAAGAGAAGAATTATAGATGTATGATCTGCATGGAATCTGAAATTGTTTGTGTACTTGCATCAAGATGTTTAGTTGTCACTTCCAGTTTACTGTAAAATTTGCACATAAAATAAAAGTGAATTCAACATATATGTTAAAACACCAAAAATAGTCAACAAAATCACACTGTAGTATATTGTTAATTCACATATATTAAATTCACATTTATTTTTTATTTTTTTAATTTATTTACCTACCTACCTACATTAACACAGTAACATTTATTTATTTATTTATTTATTTATTTTTATTTATTTACTTACCTACCTGCTCACTCACTCACTCACTCACTCACTCACTCACTCACTCACTCACTCACTCACTCACTCACTTACTTACTTACTTACTTACTTATTTTCTGGGGTGGACGCAAATCAATTTCCATTCTTGTCTTAGTTGATGTCCTGTGGGAAAAATTCTTTGTATGAACAACCATTTCAGGTTCTTGTTTTTTTTTATTATTTTTTTTTTTTTATGGGATGCATAAAATATCATATAGTTGCTGCCAGCCTGAAATGGTGTACACAATCTTTTAGGCCACACTATCATTTCCTTCCAAACACACGACACTTTATCGCATGAAACGATAAAATATAAGTACCATATGACATGGTCTGCTTTTTATAATTATTTTCTGTATTTATGTTTGACACAACAGGCAGCTGTGTTTTTCAGTTGAAATGATTGGCTCTCTTTTCTTCTGTTTTTTTTTTTTTTAAGAGTGCCATAAGCCTTTAAGGGCACTGCGGCTCTGGCTGTTGCTGCCACAGGCTCTTTTCTGTAATAGCCTGTAATTCCTTCTGTCTAGTGTAATCACCAACATGGCTTGACGCACATACACACACATCCACACACACATGCGACATATGCGCACACACACACACACACGCACAGAGAAAGTAAATCTCAAACCAAGTGAAAACCAATGGAACATTTTGGACAGCTAAGTCAGACAGCACTCTTCACCTCCATGTGGTTATTACACAGAATGAGGACGAAAATGTTTTGGAAGAAAGATGTTCATTCCCTCTAGGAGACTTTCAAAAACTTTCCCAAGACAAGTTGCAATGAAGTAATTTAGGGGAGACAGAAAACTTGATTTTTAAGAAAAAAAATATAGGCATTTTTTAAAATGTTTTGGATATAATAAAAATGGGGAAAAGTCAGAAAATTAATACATTTCTTTATTGAAAACTGCCACATAAAACTCTCCATTTTGGGAAAAAGCTAAAATAATATAAATATAAATAATACAATTTAAATCAAAATTAATCATGTTTTTGGGGGGATAAAAAATTATATTTTAGTGGAAAGAACATCACAAAAATAAACAGTGTAAATATATGATTATTTCCAGTAATCATTTGTGATAAAGAGGAGAAACTTTTTAAGCCTTCAGTAAACAAAAATCAAAATATGGAATGGAATAGACACCAAGCCAGGGTCTAGTCTGTCTATGCCTTTGTATAGATCCATGTGACCCTGAACAGAATAAGAAAAGGCATTAAAAAAAAAAAATGGATAATGGGGTGAGCGACCTCCCAGAATTTGGCGCTGGAAAGTACTTCACAGTGACCTTTTCTTTCTTTGTGAGTTTCTTTTCTATTTTGTTTACAAGTCAAACAGAGGGAGTATTGATCAATTCCAGTGGCCTTTTGGATTGCCACAGAACATCCCATCCTCTCTTTGTTCTTCCCCTGATTGTCCTGTTGCACACTGAAAGATACTGCTTGTGCTACCACCAAGTGCATGTGTGTGTGTGTCTGTTTACGTTTGTCTGATTGTGTGTGAGGAGCCCACATGGCGATGCCGGACTAACCCCTCGGTGGCCGAAGAAGTTAATTGGCAGCATGTGGCCGTCTGAGAGGCCAAGTACTCGTCCATTCCATCCTTCTCCTTCCGTCCCCACCCGTGTGTGACGCCACCCCTGGCACACACGGTGACACCGGTTTGTGTATACTGTACGTGTGTGTGACTGATCTACCGGGGGTATAGAAGTAGACAGGGCAGCAAGGACCCCAGCTGCTGCTATTGTACCAAGGGAAATGTGCAGCGACAGGCTAGCATATTTGTGCCAAGACAAGCAGGAGCCTCGGGAGGGGGGGGTCGGGGTAGAGAGTGATGAGGGAGGTGAACTTGGCAGCAGAGAAATAGAGAACGTGCCAGTCAGTGCTATCGTGGCTAATAGTCTGGGTGTGATCATGACGCTACAAGTGACCATCTCGGTAGCATGTTGGTATGACCCGACTGATCTCATACTAAAATCCTGAGGAGTGATTTGGAAAAATATTTGATAGAATATTCATTCCATAGAAAATAATGGCAATCCAGGGTCAAACTGTTGCCATCATAAAATTTTAAACAATTTTACAGCAACGGTGGGGGACTTGAGTCACATGACTTGACTTGAGTCAGATTCGAATCAGCAATTTCGAGGCTTGTGACTTATCTTTATATTATCTTATTAAATACTGGCCTTGACTTGACTTCATTCCATTTACATTTGAAAATGTGATTTTTAAGATAGTGTGCCTTTTGTTTTTTTAAAACAAAATTGTCTTGTGACAATCTACAATATGGTACGCTTAAGTATTTTACAGAATTAACTAAGGTAAAACTTGACAAGTTATTAATCAAAATAATTATCCTAGACCTAGACTAAACACATCTGCCTCATAATTTTCTCAGAGAACTCTGACTTCCTCCAACATTGCCAAAACATGCATGTTAGGGTAATTTAAGACTTGTTCATTGAGTTAAATGTGAGTATGATTGGTTGTTTGTCCGAATGGACCCTGCCATTGACCGACGACCCGTTCAGGTTGCGCCCCGCCTCGCCTCGAGTCGCCAGCACACCTGCAACCCTAATGAGCACATGGCATGCCATCCAAGTCAGACTCAATATGAATCCTTCAAAAAAAATCTTATCTTCCAGCCAAGTGACCAAATAAATAAAAAAAATTTTTAAAAGTAAACAACTTAACGAAGGATTACAACTAACTCCCCGTTGGCTTTTGAATTTCTTATAAACAACAGAAGCAGGTGAGCTCATCTCTGTTAGGAATTTCGGTGCCATCAGAGCGTGTCGCATGTCGCAAAGCCTGCATGAGAGAATGACCTCATCTCACACACATACACACACACACACAAACAGAAGTACTTCTACGCTCAGGAGGATAAACCATTTTGATTCAGAATCTGACATCAGCCGTCTGACTCACTTTGGGAGTCACTCACGGTGAGGTCATGAACGCATCTCTCCTCCACTCATGTTTAGCGGGGACGATATAACTCGATAGACTTGAAAGAGTTGCTTGTACCTCAACTGTCAATGCAAACACACTCCTCAGGTAGAAAGAACCTGGCGTTGTGTATGTTGCATCCTGTTTTTAGTCCCTACTGTCTTGAGACATCCTTTTTTTTATGACGCTGTCTTCATTGGCGCCAGGCTGTCTGTTGGACCCGCCGTTACACACGCACGCACGCCCCTGCGCACACGCACCGATAATGCGGTGGGAGTATAATGTTGCACCCAGGGAAATGCTGCATCATACAATTAATGGACGGACGCTTTCTGTTGTTTACCGCAGGGGCTTAACGTTCATCGCTTTATTACATAGGAGCGTCTATTCGATATTCTTCCCGTGACTACATGTGTGTGTTTAATGCGTACCCGCACACCTCCGTCCACCCCCCCCATTATTTCAAATGAATGTGCACCTGCCTCGTTGCCCACGGGGGACCGGTGGCGCCACAGTGGCGAGGGCACAGTGATCATCTGCTTACTGCTAATTGCCACAGAGGCCCACAACACACAGAGGAGCTCGTAGTTTATGTCAGGCCCAAATGACTAGCTTCAATCCATCAGCCAAGAATATAGTCTGACAATGTAATTGGATATGTGTGTTACGAGCTGGACACTGACCAGGGGTGTGACACGAATGTAAAAATGACGATAAAGCGAAATTCGCCAGTTTCCAAAATGACCCGAGAATTTTGTCGTCATCCTGTCAACATTAGAAATGTAATGGAGAGTGACGTATAAGATGCAACACGTCTGCAGGCCCCCTTCTGGTACATATAGGTACTGTCGCACTTTCCTATTTGAGAAATTTGTCCGATTCAGCCTGTTAGCTTACGCTCACTTCAAAATGATTTTATCATATAGTGTTTTGCAATGTTGACTGAATGACAAAAATGAATTTACATCCATAGATGTAATGTAATAACTTCAAAACTGTAACATGTAAGTTTAAAACTGTCTCCAAATGGAAGCATACGTTCAATAAATTGAAGGATAGAAAATGCACGCAACAGTTTGACAGTTATGACTGCAACATCTAACTCCATAACGCCCCCACCAAAGTCTTTTTCAGATGATTTATTCCATGGAATAACTTTTTTTCTTTCCTTCAATCTGACATAAAACTAGAAAATACTCGAGGGGGGAAAAACAACATGACGAAATGAGTCACCAGAGAAGATGAATTTCCAAGCACAAGGGCAAACAAAACAGATCATACGAGGATAAACAGCCACGCTTATGTACTTGGTATTTAACATACAGCGGCATCCCAACAAACTAGCGTCCTCCCCTGAGTGTTTTATTTAGATGAAAATCGGAGATTTATGACTCCTCTCACTGTTTTATGGAAATCCCTGCTCATTTAATGTCTGCCGCATATATTCCCTACTCAGGTGTAACTTAGTGGGTGTGATACGACGGCAGCCAACAAGACTTCAAATGTTCACTGTTGACGTTGCCGCCTTCGGGATTTGTCGAACAAATTCATTAACTAATTGAGTCGGCCATGATCAATATTAGCGCAAACACTGCACGATTGGCGTCAAGCAAACTTTTACTTTGGCTCTCCATTCAGAAACATGTCTGATATTTATTTCAGTCACATAGACGTACAAATATACCGTCCTGCCACGTAACATTATACTAGCCAAATCTAGTTGCTTGCTAACAGCTAAATGCTAATTTGCATATAAAAAGAAGACTGACGCCTCGAGAATCGATACGCCGTCATGGCTACACTACACACACATGAATAAACATACACATGTGTGAGATTACCGGGAAGTTGTTTCTTAGGTGACACACAAAACAAGGACGTGGGCCCACGTTTGACAACAATCAGCCAAGCTAACATCTGTCCTCGTTTCCGTTTGCCAAGAAACATTGGCCCGTCGGTTATAGATGGAGTTGCGTCGGGGGAATAAAGAAATGTGTCATTGGGTGTGAAATGTTTGCCAAACTGACTATTTGCCTCAAATGAGCTGCTGGGGATCTGCAGGACAGCTGCACAAGCTTATTTGAAAACGGGTAACCTTCCTAACTGTTGACGGGATAAACGTTTGACAAGCTCGATGAGACAACAGCGAGGCGGACAATATAAAAGAAGTGCATGCACGTGTGTTTGTGTGTGTGTCCTATTTTAGTCCCGGTTGCCTTTGTCTGTTAGAGTGCTCGGAGAAGCTCTGACTGATGTGTCCTCTACGCTTGATTGATTCTGAAATATAGACAAGGTGCCGCATGTGTGAAAGCTACCAATTTATAAGCCTTCATCTTCAAACTTCAAGACGTCTGCCCACACCGTCAATACGGGAGCTGAAGTTCCGAGCTAAGGATGGTGACGCCTCGCTAAAGGCCAACTGTGTCAAATCCTCCGCAGTCTACGTTGTCATTACGTTCACCAAGCAGAAAAGCATGAGGGATTATTTTCACCCATCGTCGTTGGTTAGTTTGTGTGATAGCAGGATCATGGCAAAACTACGCCGCCAATTTTTCTGAAACTTGGAGTCATGGCAAGAAGCCATTTAAGTATGTCCAAAAATAATCATATGAAATTATCAAAGTCCTGATCAATAATCATAGAGAACGCATATTCAGCTTCAACAAAATAGCAGCGCTAGCAATAGCAAGCTAGCCTTAGCAAAGTTAGCAAACAAACCAACGTTAGCCTCAGTTACTAATTTAGTAGCATGACTTGTTTCAAAACTGAATTTTCACTCTGCTTTTTTTTAGTTTCATTTATTGGTAAAAAAAAAAAAAGAGCAACGTTCTTTTATTTTCAAGAGTTAGATATTCTGCCATAGTTTTAGCAAAGCTCCCATAGCCTCAAGGTCAGCGAGAGGTGTGCCAGAAAGTACACAGCAAATGATTTATTTATGTATCTTTATTTCTTCACTTATTTATATATTTCAAAATCAATCTCACTGTCGTTTTTTGTTGCACATCCGAATAAGGATGCGCTCAGAGGAATTATTATTATTAATGGAACTGTCAACCACCCTCGACACAGAATGCAAATGGTTTTGCTAGCACAGCAGGACTTCATGTCACTTTATGGAACTGCTGGTGGCACAGAATAATTCATTATTATCATATTTTGAGGTGTTGTGTGTTTTTTTTGTAAATATTCCACAAAATGGATGTCTCCTTCTCACCAAGTCGGGAGACTCCCATGTAGCCACAGTAAGGTTGACTGCAATTTCATGTTACTTTGTTGAGTTGACAGCACCTCACATCTCATCCATCCCTTTGTGGTACTTTTTTTTTTCCATAACCTCCCCTGAGCCTTGACAGAGCATCTCTATATCCATCATTTTCTACAGCACTTGTTTTCTATTTCATCTTATTTTTACCAAGAGGACCCCATTTATGACTTTTTTTTATCAGGACTCTTTTCTGCTATCTTCTTAGCTTAGCTGATCTCTACCTTCTGCCTTTTACATTTATGCCTGCTTTGGTCTACTATTTACTATTTTCCTTGTTTTGTTTCCACTCTGGAAGTTAACTCATCTCATGACCTTGACTAGCTCACATTAGTGTGTTACTTTCTGTTTTGTTGTTTGTGTAATCACTGAATTGTAAAATCACGTGTGAGCGTCTTATCATCTGGAGGGAAAGTGTCTCTATGTTTTTTTTCTTTGCCTTCATCCCACATTGTGATAATTCTGTTTGGGAACGACGGCACTGTACCACGTCTAGAGATGGGCAGGGGAGAAGGTACCATTTAGATAAAACAAATTGCCAGCTGCCAGGAAGGAACAGCCACTGCTTAGATTAAACCTGAGGGACTGTGTGTGTTTTCCTCAAGCTTTTTTTTTTTTTCTTCCCATTTGTGTTTGTGCCCGTGGTTATTTAAAGCTGGTGCAGCTCCTCACGTTGTTCAAGCAGGCCTTACGGGCAACCACTTTCCAAATGAAGTCAAAGAGCATTTTTCCCCGGCCTATAACTATAATGCCATGACAAGCCGCAGTAATTAAAATCAATAGTCAGGACTTTTTCAGTCTTCGGCAAGGTCACACGGCATCGCATTGAGCGGAAGAAGTCGAATATGAGAGTAATTCCTAGTATAAGCAAAGAGATGTGTAAAGAAATGGCTTTTGATCACATTTAACCGAACATGGCCCGTGGGGGAGGCTGAGATCTCCGTCAGCTTTTAGAAGTTTTTCAAAATGCGTTGACCTTGTAGGATTCTTAAGAAAACAGGTACAAAATCAGATTCATTTTCCTCCAAACTGATTGTAAAATAAAAGAAAGTAGCACTTATGACATAACTATATTTTTGGGGTATTTGATTGAAATTTGCTACCATTTATTTTCTGCAAAAAAGTAGTCACTCAGTCCTACGCAAATCCGTCCTCTGTATTTTGCCACAATCCCTTTTTTCGAATATACCCGTTGTTAGTTTGTTTATGCGCAGTTCTGTCAAATGTAACAAAGGCTACGAAAATAACCGATGTCCCGTCGGGGTATCGGGTGCAGGATCTGAGTATGATACCTAAAGCGTAGACACACGGCAGTCCGTTGATTGTTCAACAGAAAATGGTCACTGCCTCTGACAGTCGGAGCGGGATTAGAAGACTAAGCAGGGGCAACCTGAGCCCAACTCTAAAGGTGGCTTTTATCTGTCGCCTATTCTGATACATTATGTGCTTGAACAAACACATCAAACTGTCTTTCCTCCCCTGCCTCCTTCCTCTGGGCTGTGAGTCAGACAGGAGAGGTTCAGAGATTTAGCGCTGAGCAGTCTGTCCTGCGTGTTGATTGTCAGGCCCCCCGTTCCTATCACAAACCCGATAGCATCTTCATCTCATCTCGTGCCAGAAATGCTCGCTCACTACAGGCGGCCCTCCGTCCCACAGCCGCTATACACGCAGCTAAACCCGCTTCCCGCATATCAACGGTGGATCTGCCATCTCCCCACTCTTTTATCTTCTCCTTATCTCCTCATACCACCTTTCTTCCTGATCCAAACACCCCAAACCCATCAATCAGTCATCTTGGTCCTCCTTTATCCTCTTCTCTCCTAGCGAGACATTTTGCGGCGGAACTGTCCCCCCCCACCCCCCACCACCATGCGTGGACTTTTTACCATCAGAACCCTCAGAAAGTGACAGCGCTGCAGATATTTGGAGGAAAGCGGTAAAAATGACAAGGTGGGAAGGGACGCAGTCACGTGCATCGCCTGCTACACCCTTTGCGAGTGGGAAATGAGAGAGAGGAAGACGTTAGATGGATGAAGGGTGTGAACACAAAACATGTCGCGTAAGCAGAGAAGTTGTGCGCACTGCAGTGATACCAACCCGCCCCACATTGATTCTGCAGCCGTCCACTTTATTTGGCCTATAGGTGACACGTCGTGCATCTCGCGGTTCCGGAAGGTCGTCACGAAGGAGAATACGATTCTCGGAAAATGAGGTGTGGTCTCTTGCTGGAAAATGGCAGCAGGTTGACCAGCCCTGGAATGGACTGGCCGTTCGGGAATATCCTAAAATTCCTGATGGCCACCACGCCCCTGCCAACTAAAAAACTGGTGCTCTTATCAGGGAAGGTTTTAAGAAAATAAAAAAAAAATACTTAAAAAGTTACTTCATTTTCTTTTTTTGTAAATGCTGTAATAGTTTTAGGACTAATCCCCAAATGATTTTAAATCAATTTTTACAAAAATCCAATGACCGAGAGGTGGACCAGCATCCGAATTTATCCAAGCCAGACTGGCCAATTTCCGTTGTTTCTTCCGTCATTATCGAGCAATTCATAAAAGTCAAGTTAATCTTCTGCCACATCTGTAATTGAACAAATTCTGTCACGCAGATGAAAATGTGATCGAGTGATAAAAATCTAACAGTGCCTTTGAATGTCATCACACATGCAGATAATCCGAAGGCCGACTGCTGATGGCATTTATGATATAACTTTTTTTTATAATCATCCCTTTGTTGATGTTGCTTTTAATGTATTTTTTTTTTAATACAGTTAAGAACAGCTCCTTTATTTAAATTTCTAATTTTTTTTCTTGATTTTTTTCAGGCAGAGACTTCCAGCCAAAAATGTCTACTACTACCGCTGCCCGGACCACCGGCGCAATTATGTCATGTCGTTTGCCTTCTGCTTCGACCGAGAGGACGACGTTTACCAGTTTGCCTACTGCTACCCTTACACCTACTCCAGATTGCAGCACTACCTCGCCAACCTGGAGCGCAGGAACCTTCCCTACCTGCGGAGGGAGCAGCTGGGACTCAGCGTGGTGAGTCGACAAGTGAAGGAATTAAGTGTTTGTGGTGTTTATCGCATGCTCGCGCTGCAGCAGGGAGGTCAACGTTTGGGTGGAGTGTGTGTGTGTGCATGTGTGTGCGCTGGGAGTTAAAAGAGCCAGATTGGTAGTTTGGGTGCGCTCGGCGGTCATAACGTCAGCCTCTCATGTTATCATTACCAATGTTGCTCGCTAGGTTATAAGCCCCCAGTCGTGTGTTTGTGCACGAGCGTGTGTGTGTGACTGGATGTGTCATGCATAGAGCTCTCACCTCTGCAGAAGCGAGTGTATCATGTGTGTCGCCTCCAGTCTCGTCTGCTCTTATCAAATAATTGTAGGAGAAAAACTCATTAGAAATGCTTGAGAGATTACGACTTTTGCTTGTGTCCTGCTAACATTTGTCAAGGAAAGCTTCATGGGGAAGGGGGGTGGGGGGTTATGAAAGTACGTCCATTGTAAGGTGCACCTGACCATAAAATTGAGATAAGGCTGTGGAAATTTTGAAATCATAACATGGAGATGGTTAATGATGATGGTATAGTTCGCGCTTATTTGATAGAGACCTGGAAAAATGTGGGTAGGTTAGCACCACAGGTTAAAAATAGATGTGGGGAACTTTTTTTTTTTTTAAAGGGGAGTTTTATCTGAGTCTTCCAGTCATTCGGGTCAGACAATTGAAAAGAATAAACACATGGACATGAGAATTTGTCAATGGGTTTGCCACTAATTAAAACATTTTAAATCTTTTATTTATTTATTTTTTTAACACGAAGGCTCCCTCCACTTCCTGTTTGAAAGCCATGTCGTTTGTCTGAGTGAGACAGAGGGTGAGAGAAGAAGGACAGACACGCTTGGTTTGGCTCAGTATTAGTATTCATAGTCATAGAGAGCTTTTATGGCCGTATTTTTCTCTTTATGTTCTCCGGGCCTGGGTGGCAGACAGCCCAGCCCGGCCCCCTCATATCTCTTTCTGTCTACTCTATGTCGCTTTTTACCCCTCCACCACCAGCAGCAGTCTTCCCATCTTTTCCCGGAGCCCCCCCCACCCCCCCCCCCCCCCCCCCCCCCGATTGCTCTCCCTATCTAACGCAACACCAAACACTCACAACAGGTCGGGATGAGGGAAGCTTTCTCGTGACATCAAACTGTAAAAAGACACGGTTTTATTTCGTTTTATTTCGTTTGCAGGGACGCGTTCACCTGCTAATGGCTGCACTTATCTTGCGAGGATGCAAATAAGAGCCAGGGCCATTTGTGGCGACATTCTTCTTGGCTACTGACTCATTTGTTTCCTTGTAATGTATTCCTATGAAGCAAATAGTGTTGTTTATATACCTGCTGCTCTCGATCCGTCTCATAAGGCAGGTACTTTTATATTGTCAAGCTGAATAATGTGTTTTGGAACATACCGCCCGAAAAGACTTCAGTGAGGTTGTTAATTGAGAGATTGAGAAAAGCTTGGGATGAATCCAAAGGGCAAAGCAGCAGCAGCATTTGAATACAATTTTCAAGTCAGTCTGGCAATTATTGATTGGCTTTCACTTTCTCCCCATTTTTATCTTTCCAATTGAGACAACAAAGGCCATTCCTATAACGAGACACACAAGAATTTGGCAAGTCGGGATGAACTTGCCCAATCTTTGATGAATTTTCTTCACATGAACCGCGCAACAAAAACGCTGATTGATTGTAGCGTCGAAGCTTTATGACCCAGTAAAGGCTGAACGTTCATATACAGATATAACGTGACATCTCCGCCAACCCCGCTGTAAAATTCAGACTGCGACAGTCGGCCATGAAGATTCCGATGAGTCTTCTATTGTGGGTGGGAATGTTTAATTGCCGCATGACTATAAGGGACGGCTTTGAACTCCACTTGCCGCTTGAATCATCTTCCTGTCACAATAGTCCATCAAATTTTTCAGGGATAATGAGTCTACATTAAAAGAGTTGGCATTGATATTTTTTTAATGAAATATAGCCATTAATATCAAATTGCGGACACTACTTGAATGCAACCAGCAGAGGCGCTGTTGAGTCAGGTAGTTTGCCGTCTAAAGATGGCAACGTGTCGTTAGCTAGGGGAAGCTATATGCTAACGCTCGGATAACCTCTTAGGGCAGCAGTATTCTGAGTTTGGAAAAATCTGAATTTTTTTCCCATCTCTTAAAAAAAAAATAATTGATGATTGCGGTCTAAAGATAACAACGTGTCATTAGCTAGTGGAAGCTATATGCTAACGCTATGACAACCCCTTAGGGCAGCAGTATTCTGAGTTTGGAAAATTCTGAATATTTGCTCATCCCTTAAAAAAAATGATTAATTAAAAAAAAGAAAATTGTCAAATGGCCGCTGTACAACTCAAATATTTTGTGAGCACAACATGGTGTCAACCAATCCACTGTTGTAACTATCACTGCATGTTGAAACACTTACACCTACTTGCACACACCACACATAAAGATAAAACATTGAAACAGGTTCATATACTCTCAGGGGATTTTTTTTCTCTCTTCCTCTGCACCTCTGGTCCCCATCTCTCTCAGCATTCCCTTTTGTAGATCGCCCTGACAATATCTGAACCACCCTCTTTCCTCCCCTGAGGCGCTGACGTCTACAGAAGCACACATCGGACCTGTTCAAATACGAACAAAAAACACTAAAAGGATGCTGCCGTTTTATTCAAAGTATTTTCTTATCTCTAGACAGAAACTGAAGGCACTTTGTTTGGCCCCCTTGCCAGTAGATTTTTTTTTTTATTAGCTCCTGTAAAAAGTGGCTGCCTGAGAGCTCCAAGCAGCCTCTGCTGCCCGATGGGAAGGGAAGGGCAGGGCTGTGACGCTATTAGTCACCTCTGACACGGTGAAGACTTTACCTATAGACCTGATGGAAAGGGAGTGTAGTTGAGAGATCTCCGGGTGGGGGAGGTCGAGCCACACTCTTAAGGTTGTGTGATCTGAAATCCACATGCAAGCCAAGTAAAAACATGCATGGATGTCATATTTTCCCTTCGGAGTTTTACTCGAGGTCACTGATGGTCGAGTGGTCCACTTTCCGGACTGACTTTTAGTTCCCACTCAGTCGCAGTGTGAATATAAGTGTGAATACTATTCTGACACTATGGGCTTGATTTACTATGGTTTGCTTGTGCAAAAATGGGTAAAAAAAAAAAAAGTGATTGCTCTCAGAAGCAGATGTGAAAGCTGATTGCTCTACCAAGCGAGCAGTTCATTTTCAACGGTCCAGTAGTACTGTATATACAAATAGATTAATTTAGCATGCACAATGTGATTTTTGCAGTGGCTGAGACAAATTACAATGGTTGATTATGCCAGGGGAAGAAAAAAAAAAAATCCGTTCATGTATATATTTTTGAAATGCTATGAACAAAAAGGTATTGCGTCATATTAGTCAGTAATGTAATTTTGGAGCTTTATAATGATCTATGACTCATTTCAATGCCGGTGTATTTTTATCCGCTGAAACAGTCTCACGTAAATGGCTGCTAAGGGTCAGTGTCAGCCACAGTAACTTAACATCACTTAGACACTCATGATTGAATTTAATTCCTAATCCTGTCTGCTATCGACGTTTGGGTAGCTAGCATGTCTGGGTGTGTGCTCACTGGGAGTGGATTCTCAAGAAGAGGCTTTTTTTTGTGTGTGTGTTTATGTGGAGGGCGAGGAGTGGAGTGGGCACTGTGGCCATGTCTGCCTGGTTGCCTCTCTCGCCCCCTTATCACTGTGTTTGTACACCATGTGCCAAGATCCAATCAATAGCCACTCCACCCATGGAGAGAAGAGAAGGTCAGCGGCCACATTGGAGGTAAGCGGACAAAGAATGGAGACACTCGCACGCACCAAAAAAAGTGCTACAAGCATTTGAGACGGTTTCTTCCAGAGATGAGATGAGACCTTACAAGCATGGGTTGGCTTGGTGACACATCCTTTCAGTTCTGCTTTCTCGGTGACTTGAAAGATTGAGTGGGGAGGGTGGTTGAGAAAAACTCAGTTTTGTTTTGGTTTTTATCGGCTCAGTTCATTTAGTGAATGAGGAACGCCATGTTGGAAAACAAACAATATTATTATTATTATATGAAACAAAGTGTCAAAATTTAGTGCTACAAAAAAATTGTTTTCTCTACTTTGAAGTCAGAAACTGGTATTTTTGGTGAAACCAACTCATATTACCCCCAAAAACTGTCAAATCTAGACTTTCTACGTTTATTTTTATGTCATCACATAAAATATTAATGATCAGTCAAAACGTTTCAAATTAAGAATAAACTATTATTTTATTATTAAAATAAACACATTTTTTTTTCTCTAATCTACACATGATCCGTACTCATACGCTCATTTGAAAACTCATGTCCCTTGATCAGAAATATTTGCCCACCCCCTGGGTTCTACGATGGAGCAACCATCCTCAAGTCACACGCGTCTGAGCCGACTTCACTCGGAAAAACCAATGAAGTCACATCTCCAAGGACCCAAGATGTAACATGGCAGCGTTGACTGTGACAAATTGCCCGTTTTAATAACCGTAAATAATTAATGGCGGCGTTCTCCAAAAGCCGAGATCTTGACACGGCGCGCTCTCTTCAGTGAATGGCTCGGTGATTGGTTTGCAATGACGAGAGCCCTCCAGCTGGCGGCCTCCTACAAAGGCCAGCGCCTGAATAGCCAATCAGCTATTTATCATGTGGATGAGGTGATGACTGCCTCGTTAGACCACTTGATTGATGTGAACATCCTCTTTGTATTGTGCCAGTGAGCAGAAAGTGCATGGTGGCTTGGATGCAAAGGGAATTGGAAATGGGGAGGGGGAAAAAAAGAAGTTAAAAGAAGCAAATAGATGTTTTCTAGTCATTCATATACAGACAGATGGCTTTGCCGAGAGGTACAGATGTGAGATGTTGAATCGCCCAAATACGGGGCGGTTTCTTCGCTTTGTTAGCTAGCATTCAAATAAACATAAGCAAGCTGGTGCTACTCAAGAAAAGTCATCGAGAGTTTTTTTTTTTTTTTTGCTCTTTCAAACGTCTGACAGTTCACAAATGCCGTGGCCTAAAAATCAAATAGGCAAAAACAGCCAAGGCGTTTTCATTTAATCAGCCGCTCCGAATTTAATTTCACCCCGCGTTGTGACTAAGCTTCTGTTTCCTAACATTAATATTTTTCCTTTCAGTTTTTTAAACACAGTGCTGTCTCTTTGCCCGGGGTTGTTCTGCAGCATATAGCAGGTATTTGGATTTAATAATAATAAAAAAAAAAAAAAACAGCCCTCTTTATCATCTCATAATATGTTTATCATTGCCTCCAGCGCCTCGGCGACAGAATGTAGCATCATTACCGGTTTCTTGGCAGCCATTTGTTTTATGCTATTTTGCTTCATTAGTGAGTGGCCCTTATTCTATCACACGCTTCTAAGATGCCGACCTCTCGTTTTGTTTATTGCTGTTGATCTATTGGGAGGAAAAAAAAAAAAAAACATCAAAACTTTTGAGTTGTTTTCGGCCCAGACGGACAACTAAGAAGGATGATTCATCGTAGCGACAGATAAGCAGGTTTACTATTGGCGCTACGTAGCCCGGCCTCTTATCTGCGACCGCTGGATCCCCTTCTGGATTCCCGAGGCTTTATTACGCATCATCTCTCTCCTTACCCGTTCCTCTGGCGATGAAGAGCGGCGTAATGAGGGAGAGGAGGTGAGGATCAGGAGTAGCTGGGGAGTGCATTAATCACGCTTGTAAAATGCGTGCTTTGACGCCACAGGGCGGGAACGCGGATGCCTGCGGTGTGTTAAACTTTGCAGGTGTCCAAGGAGCGGGTCAATGGCATGCGGAGGAATTTGCTGGGATGAATAGATTAAAGTGTCACAGGTGAAGTTCTCTAGATATGATGGCGTGCTGACCCCTTGTTGACCCTTATTATAATGTTGGCGCCAAAGCATACAGATTTTGGATGATTCGCTCCGAGATAATATTTATTCAGGGAATTGCAATCTATTCGTACCTTAATGGCTTTGCGCAATTTCTCCCTCTGTTTGTCTTGACGCGAGAAGGACGAGAAGCTAATAGCGCGACGAGAGCGGACCTCTGTCAAGGTTGAACCAAGTTGTATTTTTTTCGTGGTTATGGCGTGTCATACAGGGTGTTCTCGATTTTATGGGGGTTCGCTTCGTACGACAACAACATAAAATTTGTTTACATAAATAAATTGGACCGTTTGCGGTTTATTGAAATCGAACGAACTCGGTTGTGTAGTTTTTGTGTAAATCTTAAAATAATAAAATAAATAAAATGAACTCGGTTGTGTAGTTTTTGTGTAAATCTTAAAATAAATAAAAGTAATTAACACAATAAACTATCATCTTAAAATATAATAAAATAAATGAAATAATAAAAATGAAATAAATAATTAACACAATAAACAACATAATCAAGACAACATTCCTCGCCTTGCTTTATCAAAAGCTTTAGTATGATATTAAAATCAAAACTATTTATTTAGTACATTTTTGAATATATTTTTTTCCAATTTTTCTTGTGAGGTTTCATACTTTTTGTAGGATAACCTGCGAAACTCTCCAGACTATCAATCTCAGAGCAATTTGGTGAGTGATGGATAGTTGGCAAAGACAAAAATTGGACAGAAGAAAGATTACGTCTCTGAGTGAGCTTTGTGCTGCAGTCAGCAGACTCTTTCTGCGTGTCCCGCACCTTTAGGCCTCCAGAGGTTTTTCTATTGCCAACCTCGCAGCTGTTCCCGTCGTCGATCCGTCCTCTTCTGCCACTGGATATTTACTCCGCCCGTTCGCTAGATGATGCCGAGGAGGGAGCGCCGAGGAGGGAGCGCTCACTCCATCTCATTTGGGCGTCGCCGAGCTTCTCGTGTCCCTCGGGGGAAACAAAGAGGAGAAGCAAACAGATAGCATTCAAGGCTTTTAATAAATCAGAATACACCTATCTGACAGTGTAATTGCTTTCCATTGCCTGGCCCAAATTTACCAGCGAGCGAGAGCAAGGCGGCAAGGGAAGGAGGGAGAAAACAAGAGAGGGGGAAAATGACAAGGAGAGGAATGCAGAGCGAGCTATACAGTAGATCATTTGTTCAGGGGGAAAGAATGAAAATTAATGAAAAGAGAGTTGCTGCCCCCCCCCCACCCCCTCCCCAAAAGGCAGCCATGCTTGAAATTCTCTTTGAGGGAAACCTAATTTGTTTTAAATGGGCAAAAAACATATTTCTAAGCAAGAAGGCTAGCGTGGAGTGTCCGTCTGTCTTTTTCTATCTTGAGAACGCCATGCTCTGAATATCTCAGCTGAGAAGAGGAAAACACAGGAGCCTGTTAATAACACCACTAACAGCATTCTCTTTCTACATGACTGCACGCCATTTCTCTCTCCTAGAAAGTCAGAATACGTATCTGCTACGTGCCAAAGTTGTCCAAAGTTACTTGCAAAACAACAAGACCTTCTCACTTTCTCTAAGCCAATCCAAATAGCTGAGAACGGGATTGATTTATCCATCCATCCATTTTCTGAACCGCTTAGTCCCCACGGGGGTCGCGGGCGTGCTGGAGCCTATCCCAGCCGTCATCGGGCAGTAGGCGGGGGACACCCTGAACTGGTTGCCAGCCAATCGCAGGGCACACAGAGACAGACAACCAATCGCACTCACACTCACACCTAGGGACAATTTGGAGTCTTCAATCGGCCTACCAAGCATGTTTTTGGAATGTGGGAGGAAACCGGAGTGCCCGGAGAAAACCCACGCGGGCCCGGGGAGAACATGCAAACTCCACACAGGGAGGGCCGGAGGTGGAATCGAACCCGCACCCTCCTAACTGTGAGGCGGACGTGGGATTGATTTATGATTTTTTTTTTTTAAACACATCATTTAACTTAATAGTCTCGGCTCTAAAATTACCAAAATATAAAACTAGTTCAATGTTTTATCGCTGAAAATTGTGCGTTGTGCAAAAATCTGATCTCTGTAGTCAACAAGACCCAAAGTGTTGCATGATCAGTACAAGTCTTATTTGTCAATCTTAGACGGAGAAGATTGACTGGAGTCAATACGCCGAGTGATAAGCTGTATGAAGCCCGGAGCCAAGGTTGACAGACAGGTGACGGTTAAAGGAAATGATTGCGGACGTGCCGCGGCCGTCTCCTCGCTTTGAGTCGCTGACCTCAGCGCGCGACTCGCTCATGGGAATTGTCAATGAAGCGGGCCACATGACAATGAATCCTTGACCTCACTCCATGCTACGAGCTCTCAGCATCCACTTCTTCTTTGTCGCCCTTCAAGTGGACTCTTCTCGCCTATGAACGCTTTACTGTTCATTTTTCTTGCCACTTTTTCCTGTTTCCTCATGTGGAATTTCTTTCTCTACTCTACACGTTCATTGGCTTTTCCCCTGAATGATTAAGTTCGAGTTCCGACTCTTCAAACCTCCCTCCGGCTCAGCCCCTCTGACTCGGACCAGCAGCTCGGCACAACCGGCGGGGTCCTGGAGAGCGCCGATAACAAACTGGTCCAGCCAAGCGGCTGATCTTCTCACGCCTTCCCAAACATGGACCCACCTTGCTCTCTCATTCCAAACTCATCTTTTTTTCTTCATTCTTCCACTCCCAATATGGACAAAGTATATTTCATCTTTCTTTGTATTCTTTTTTTTTTTTTTTTACTTGGATTGTGTGAGCGAGATAGATGCCGGTATCTTCTTGTCTCTTATAAGCCCCCATGCCTCTTCATCTGGACACCTGTGCACCTTTATATTATGATTTAGTGCCTCTGTTCAGTTGCTTGATTGTCTTGAGCAGGTCTCAGGCTCACTGAAAGAAATGTGGCCTGCTTTTCATCATAGCCTCAGCAGAACAGCGCATTGTCCATTGAAGAGCAAAAATCACAGGGGGGAGGTTTCACAATGTCTGTTTTTTCCCTCGCAATTTTCTAAAAAAAAACATTTAATGTTGATTTAAAATCTATTTTCCCTTTTTTCTGGTTCAACAGCAATTTCCATGATTTTTTTTTTTCAGTTTGCATTTGTTTGCCTCATGCTTTTGAGATATCATTAAAATGTGATGGACAGAATTTCAATGAAAGATCCCTGATGTAAAACCTGCATCAGGTTAGCGAGTCTTGCGGGAAATTGCGGGCCTTGTTGTCGAAACTGTTGCAAATACGGGCGTGGCATGTAAAAAAATAAAATACAAAATATGTCTTTATGGGTGAGTTTTTAGAAAATCAAAATTCTGCTAAATACAACTCACAAAGTGCCACAAATTGGACAGCGCTGATTTATTCACTTCCAAAGTTTTCAGTGTCACTTGTCAAATGGCTCAAAGTAATCGATAGACTTTGAGCCATCTTTCCGAGTCACCGTCAACACAACTGTCCATCATAAAAGACAGAAAATAAATGCATCCAGTCTGCTGCTTTGGATAATGGATAACTTGTGCCACTTATGCAGACCTGCATACCAAGTTCTCAAAGAAAGATCTCGACCCAATGAGACGGTTCTTTTCCAACGCCATTTTTCTTTCTCGGTTGCTGTGGAAACAGGTGAGCAGATTCCCCACTTCAGTCAGTTGCTAAATTTCACGGTTGGCGTCTTGCAGAAGCTACGGCGGTTATGCACTTTTACACACAGCGTATTGTCTTCAGGGGAATTTTCGTCTCTATTAAATTACAGAGCGGCGTAGGGAAAAGTGAGATCAGAAGGACAATAGGAAGGCTACTTAAAAAGCCAAGTAACCTTTTGCGTTTTGAAACATGTCGGATAGCGATCCCCCTTATGGTCGGCCTTTTGTCAAGCTGTCAAAGTGCCTCGCGATGAATTCAGAACGATGCTCAAGAGGTAGCTGACGTCTTGTCCGAACCTCTTCTGGTGTCCATCTTCTTTCTTTCATGGATCAATAGTTGTCTTTGTTTTGAATTCATCCCTCTCCACTCCTCTCCTTCCTCTCTTGTATTCATCTTTGACAGGGCAGCCCTAAATGTCTGCTTTAACTTGCCGCTCACAGCCTTCCTCAAAGCACATTTACATACACATCCATCACGCTGTCAAATGCAAAGGCATGACGCCGTGTAAAATCCAGAATTGGATTATGGCCTTGTCTCATTCCTGACACCGACTGCTCTCGGCTGGCTGGCTGGCTGGCTGGCTGACTAAACTGTCCATGCTCAAGTCGAACAGCTTGAATTGTTAGCGCTGTGTGTCTTTTACCGTTCTGCTTTATATCCACGACACATGTTTTACACACTCGATGAGCTCTGCGATAACACACCGTTTTGAAATACAGTTGCTAACATCCTCATGTGAGAAAACTTTGTGTGTTTGCAAAGTGTATTTGAAAAAGAAAGAAAAAAAAACACACGCACACTGCAGAAATATAAATCAAGCAAGGTGATGATAACTTTGGTCTTGACACGGCGATCCATCGTCTTGCCTCGGCACCGAGTGCTTTTTTATTTTAGCCAGCAGCGGCGAGAAGCAGCAGGCTGCCACTGAGAGGCTTTTTGACTAGCGTATAATTGTTTTGGGGTAATGAGCTGGAAAAAAAAAGGACAGAGAAAAGAGGGGGTAATGCAAGAGAGTGGGAGCGCAGGAGCAATGACTATTACAGATGGCAAGATAAATAAAAGCACCACGGTAAACATGAGTCGCAAAACAAAAGGAGCAATTTGAGAGAGCACGTGTAATTACAGTTTGACCTCTCTTCCTCCTTCCGACAACCCCTTTCATTGTAATCTGTTAAAAAAAAAAAAAAAAAACTGTTCTACATAATGAAGCTTGTTTACGTGCACAGCGTGCAATCAAAAAAGAAGACTTCATTTAATTTTGCGACTGAGAAAATTTAGGCGGACTATTGCAAGGGGGGGTGTCTTAGTTTAGGGTTAATTTCATTCACTTTTGAAGTTTCTTCTGAACCCAGAAGATGAAAATTGATTATGATTATGCATAAAGTCACAGATTAAACGGTTCGGCAGCGATACAAATGTCTGAACATACTTTTTTTGCCCTCGATTCATCAAAACTTAGATTCCACAGGTGGGTTTGGGACTTTTGAATTATTATTTGTTGCCATGACAATATGTGGATTCACACCAAAACAAAACAAAAATCACATTTATACAATGTATAAATCTATGGTTACGAAAACATGACTGGGTTTTTGAGATTTTTTTTTTTTAGGTCATTCACTACCATTGACCGCTATAGACGTCAAAGATTCATTTTAGTTAAGGAGAAAAGGAGGCCATAAGGAGGAAAAGATTGCATTGAATGTGATGTGAGCACATCTGCTTGTGTTCACAATTCTTTGTGTTGCTTTATTTTATCTCCACAGGCTGTTTTGTAAAAAGAAGGTATCTCCCTCATGAATTTGAGGGCAAACCAAGGGCAAGGAGCAGCTCCCAGGTTGGACAGATAGCATTGATTTGAATCGAGCGAGCTCCGAGAGTGAGCGAAAGGGTCAGTTTGTCTTGCACGACCTTTCCACATTAAACTTACCACTCTTCCTCAGATCAAAATTACCACCTTCCATGGCGATGAGAATTTTAATTAGAACTCTGGGCTATCTCATCTCCGAGTGTGTGATGAGCTAAAAGACTAATTCCCATCTACCCCCCCCCCCCCCTACCCACCCACCACCGCCACTCTGTCTGTTATTTAATAGGCTCTTTGTTATCTATCTGCTTGGGTTTGCCAGGTACTTAGGGCCCCTCCATTGGAATATTAGGTATTCTGATGAGACGGGCAGCTGTGTGCTCCACGCAGATGCCGTCCGCTGTAATCAGCTCTCTCAAAAGAACAGCTCTCATATCTCCCGCAAATGTAGCCTTTTTTTTTTTTTTTTTGATTGCCAAATACAGAGCTGCAAATTGTTATGAACGAGAGAGATGTATTTACCGGCAGCATGAAAGACAGCGGCACCAAACAATTCAATTCCTTTCAGGTTGATTCACGTGGCCCGAATGCACTTTCCCGGATGAGGACGTTTGCTAATGGGGGGCTATGAATAGGATTCCAGTTCACCCCCTCTGAATAGATTATTACGGGAGACAACTGTTCCGAATTGAAATTTTTGTCGGAATGCTTTACAGCGGGTTTCGTCCGTTTGACAACGTGCTTCAAGGACGACGAAGATGTAACCTCGGGAGAGATTGTGCGGCGACTCACAAAATCAATTCCGAATCCAAGAGACAAACAGCATGTAGAGACGTTCACATAAAAACGGTCAACAAGTGTTAACAAGCAGTCCAAAAGGATACAAGTGGAAAGATGACAGTATCACTTCCAGCAGGCACGAGAGAGTTGAACAACTAAATTGTCCGACTTGCATTTTCTCTCCATCCAAATTTAATTTGTACTTTATTAACAGCAATGCACGTCTTAGCCTTCAACATGAAAATGCTTTGTTCAGCTGACACCTTATCCAATAACAAATTAATGAGCATGCATAATAAGGGAAGGAAATGTTGTAGAAACACTTTTGGAGCTTAGTGTTGCTTGAAAAAGGATTGTTGTTACCGCTAGTCGTGTTTATACTTCCTTTTGACCAAAAAGGAAATTATAATACTTGGGCAGATGTTATTTTAGCATAATCATACACGTGTGTATGCTAATTTTACCTTAGCATGTTTCACTTATGCCTCCCTCATCTCCCAGGAATAAAAAAATATATATATCCAAGAAGTAAATACAGGAAGTGAAAAAATCGACCACCCAAACTGCCGCAAGTAAAGCCAAGCGGGATTTGCCGGACGACATTTATTACCATAAACACTCCCCAATCACAAATTACGTGAATTTACAACATTCTAAAGCCCATTCCAGTAAGTCTGACACCTTATCAATGAAGTTCCACTCTATAATTAGTGCCTTAATCACCCTCCTAATTCAACTGCTCCACAGCCTATTACCCCACCCTGTCTCCTCGTCCACTTTGCTCTCCCCAAAAAAACCCTGCCTTCTCATTCTCTTTGCCTTTTTCTAAGTCTATGGGCTTCTTTTGCCCCCCTTTTATCCCGCGTCGCTCCTCAGTCCTCATCATCCCGCCAGCCCAACACCTCTGTCCTTCACCCATGTGGCTTCTCAAAGGGCCAAATGAGCGAATCCTTCTCATTAGCAGTGCATCGGTCCAACGTGCCTGGAGGGAGGCAGGCAGCTCAATTCTGAGCTCAGCAAAGCTCTTTGGACTCAATGAGATAGTTAAGCAATGAGGTTTAATACTCGATTGTGTGCGATGCGCCGATGGATGTATTAGCAAGGGAGGAGCTACCGAATAGATTAAGCTAGCAAAGTACACATCTGGAGCCTCTGCTTCACCGACATTATCATTATGTTGCTCGGGGTTGAGGTCGGCAACTTGAAGTATTTGAATACCGTACGCGAAGAACTGCATCTTTTCTTCGCACAGTTACGTCGCCACAGTGGAAGCACAAAGTGGTCGCTTTTGCTTTTCTGTAATGTGATTTGTCCTAGCGAACCCCAAAACGCCCTCGCCACCTCAACCCTCTCATTAGCCCCTTCCCACCACACGTCCCCGGCCCCCCCTATGTCTAATTTCCACACTAACCCAATTAGCATCTCGTCAATAATGCTCAGCATTTCATTTTGCAGCTTTAATTAACAAATTCAATTTTCTCAAAACTGCTGTGAAAACAAATTGAAAGCGGAGGAAATGAAAAGCCCTGAGCTTGAGTCTGAGTCGGGATGTAGCTAAGGTGATTACAGATGCGCCACTTTACTGTTTTCTTGTTTGTTTGACCTCAGGAGACTGTACAGCAGACTCCATGGCAGGAGAGGAGATCTTGCCACGGTTGACGGGGAACCGAGGTGATGCCCTGTGGTGTCGGTGAACATTCAGGACATTGGTGTATTAAATAATAATTGTTTGAATGAGCTAATCATAACTGGAGCTAAGGGCGTATACAAATTTGCAAATATGCTCAAAAAGAATTCACACTACAGAAAAAACAAGGCGTTAAAGTTCATTTTGGTCCATGCCAATCAAATTTTCTTGATGTCCACTTTGAGTCTTTTTGACCTTTTAGGCCCACCGTAGTTATCCAATATCCAATTCTACTGTATGAATCAGTGACGAATTAGTTTTGAAAGCTTCATTGACTCAATGGATGTATTGTGCAGAGTTAGCTTGGCTTATTTTTCAAGTACTGTCTGTGAAAAGCACATTTATTTTTCTTCTTGGTCACAGGCTCTTGTGTTGAATCCTCACTGGGCCTTTTTTTCCCTGTTGCAAAGAATTTTTTCAAATACTTTTTTTCATTTTGCTAGCTTGTGGTTTTATTATTAGCGTAACGCCATCAAGACAGTTAGCTGCTTGACATGCTTCACGAGTCAGTCATAGACAGACGTAACGGAGGTCAAATATTTTTCAGCCTTGGTTAGTAAATAAACCAGAAGTACTGTTCTTTCATCTGTGAGGCTCGGTCCTTAGTGGCCCAATCATAACGAGTCGTGCGAGCCACAAGAATACCAATGGCATGAAGTCGGTATTGTTTCAAAAAAACTGAAAGACAATTCATTATTTGCTACATTCTCCAAAATGAAGTTTTCTTCTAAGAAATTGGAATGAATGGCTTTCTTGTAATTACTTGTCATCAATTTTGCTTAGCATTGCTAGCATTCGCCACTGCTAACAAAAGAAGCATCATTTTAATTGCAAGAGGAAGCGAATGTTATATTTCCATTTTTTTTTTGCATGTGTGTAGACATTTCCTCTTTGAACATTTCGCTTCCTTGTTGTCATTATTTTCACATCCTCGTCTGCTCCCGTTCATATCGACCCCTCAATTCCCCCCGCTCATTTTAATACGTGATCAGAAGTTAGCAAACATCTGGTCAACGCGTGGACATCTGGAGAGGGCGTCGTCGCTTGTTTTAACACAAGCTCTCATCTCAACGAGGCGCTTTTGTTTGCATTTGCGTTTCTGCAGCGCGCCTTCAAACTCGTTGCCCTCGCTCTCCGCTCTCTCTCTCCCGCCGCACGCAGCTAATTATTATTCCATTTAATTACCAGTCGCCCAGCAGTCCAGCCCGCTTCAGCTTTAAAGAACCATTCAGCACTCCATTTCGATACCTGATTAAACTCTGTTAAATGGAAAAGTTATGCCAAAGAAAATGCTTTAGTCACACAACATTTTGTTTCATTTCTTTTCTAATATGTCTCTCGCCGTCTGGTTACTTGAAGATAACGCCCATTTGAATTTGTTTGGGGGTATATTGTAAATATGAAAATAAAAGTGTTTTGAAATGGGAGGGGGCGCTACGGCAACGAGAAGCAAACTGTTTCTGCAGCTTGCAAGTACACACTTTAATCCATAAAGGCAATAAACCGATAGGAACGTACACGTCGCTTGACCTTCAGCTCTAATTAGGTCCAGAGGAGAGATGGGTGAACTTTTCAACCTTATGTCTTGTCTATTGATACTCGGACGGCGTTGTCTGAATAACAGAACGATCAATAGAGTTGACTGTTGTGGACAGGTACAACATTTTTGAAACTTTGCAAGTCGCCGCTTCAAATCCCATATGGACCAATCCCACTTTAATTTTCCATCTCTCACATATGATTGAAGACTCTGTAATAAAAAAAAGAAGTGATGGAAATATAACAGTAGCAAGCCAAGGGTGTTTTTTAAACTTTACTACTGAGGATTTTCTAACCTTAAAAGAGTATTTCAATAGAGAAACCTCACAGTTAGAGCGAGACTACAGTGTTTTTCAGGATAATTCAAGTTTGGACTGAATCGATACAAATGTAGTTTAGTTCGTCTTTTCATTGCAAATGGAATGCGATAATCAATGAGGCCTCATTTCACAAGAATCTTCCCAGTATTGTTGTTGATGCTCCATATTTAAAAAAAAAAAAAAAGACATGAATCGGGTAAAATAAATGCGCTATTTGTATGATAACCTATTTAAGTGATCCTTTGCACTTTTGCTATCTTGTGCCTCTTCGAGCGAGAGGTCATCGATTGAGCATTTCCAAATATACAGCAGGTCAGTACGCCTGCACTATCAGGCAAAGGTCACTCATAACCCAGTGGGGAAATGATGATGGGAAGGAGACCTCCTTGCTCCGAGTGTGTGTGTGAGTCCAATGGTGTGTTAAGGGTTCAAGAATGCTGGATCTTTGTCCTTAAGTCAATAATAGCACCCTTGGTATCAATACGGCATCATTGATTCTTTGCCAGGTCAAAGAGGAACCTCGCAGGATCGTACGTTAGCTGTATTGTTTGTGCTTTTATGTACTGTACAGTATTGACTCTCGGCTTGGAGTAAATATTTTCCCAGTTGTGTTTTTTTTTTCTCTCTCCGTGGTTTCCTCACACATTCCCAAAATATGCAATTTGCCCATTGATGTAAACATTTGTTGTTGGTCAGTTTGAGCACTATATTTATATATAGTTATATATATATGAATATCTTACCATGCTGTATAACAGAGCACCTTGAATTCCTACAGCACTATTTTACATTTTGAAATTTATGGATCATCGCGTAAGCATGCCCTCTATTTGACCAATGGTTTCTTTCCCCGGAGTTCTTTTTCTGTCTGTCTCTAGATGATCTACGGTGTGTTAGCCAACATAACAGGGCTCCTGGCTGGAGCTATCTAGCAGCAGACTCTGATCTATATGCCCCCACTAACTCCCAGTAAAACAAAAGAATTGATTTGAAAATGCTTCCACTTGTCTCTAAATCTACGCATGGCTTAGCGCTACCCTACAGTGTTGACCAGCTCGCTGAGTACACAGACGGACAGATCCGTGATATCTTTTACTGGCCTTACCGTGGTTTCCTTGCTTCTTTTGGGACTTTTATTGGTAGTTCTTTAGAGTTCTTGACATCGGAACACCTTAGCAGGGTAGGTAGGTAAATGGTAATAAAACATGGATTGACAAAATGAAAGTGGGCAAGGGGTTGATCCCTGTGGTAGCCCTGTTGGAAGCTTTTTGTCTGCAGTTGTTGGGGTTTACCCTTCTTTGGTATATTTGAACTAAATCACAACACAGCAGCAGACTTGTCTCAGAGATTCACTCCGACCCAGCTCGAGCGCCTTTTACAATGCTGTCAATGCCGCCGGGGTCGCCGATTGCCAAGTCCCGTTACGAGGCCGGAAGTCGAACAGCAGGGCTCAAGCTCATTTTATCTCATAAGGAACAAATGCGGCACAATGGCTCAATTTATGTTCCCCTCAGCCCTCTTATTATTGCACACCTTGTATCCAGGTGATATTTTACGATAGCAAAGAATATCTTATTTTCTCCAGGCTGACCTTAGTTGTCCTTCTATCATCGCCATTGCTCTCCTAATATTAAGCCTTTATCTTTCCCCATGGCTGCTTCGTCTCCTGATAAAGAAGCAAGCGTCCATTTGAAACATTTATTAGCACTTTTAGACCCGCTAACAAAATAATTTGATCAACATACAGTAGGTAGAATTCTGGATTTTGCAATCTCAGTGGAATGTTCTCAAGTCAACTGTCAACTCCAGTTTGTCGGTGGGATATTGATAACACCAAGCGTATTAGCGAGGCCAACTCCGAGGCCGCCCGAGCTGTAAAGCGTGGCACCTGGGGGACATTTTGTTCTAATCTGCTTGACAACGCTCCGCTATAGGCCATAATCAGCCAGGTGCACCAGTTATTGCCTTCAAAGTCTGAGTATTAGAAAAGAGACAAGTGGGGGCGACGCGGTCGTAAAGCCTCGACCCCACGGGGTGACGGACAGCTGGAGGAAGGCCTTCTCACGGCCATCTCACCTGCTTTTTCTAATTGGTCTTCATAAATGTGGAATGAATTCATGATGGAAATGAATCACGCTTTAGTGTGAGTCACTGTGAATATCGCCTTCATCGATATTCGGGCGCTAAGCTAGCATAAGCGATATGTATTATCTATGTCGCTTTTAAAAGGAGCTGAAGAGAGGTCGGCCAGGCCCTCATGCAGGTGGCCATAGGTAGCCTCTGCTTCCGTGGGAGAAAACGCGGCTCTCGGCTCTCACAAGAAATAAATCTTTCATTTGGTTTGTTGTATTTTTAACCGAGGGCTTCTTGGTCACGCAACAGTGAGCCCAAGCTCCGCCCCCCCCCATCCTCCCGTCCACTCTATCCTCTCAGCATCGACACTGATTTAGATGACATTTCGGCTAGCTACTTTCTTGCACAAATGAGCCAAAAAAGTATTTTATTTATTATATTTTTTTTTTTGCTTGTTCTTCCAGCACTTTTTGATATTGTTGAATTTGCCCATGCTGTCTTTTCTCTTAAGAATGCACCAAACTTTAGATTTCCTATCATTATATTTTTGAAGTAGCTAGTTTGCATAAATGGCTATAATTCCTGCCCGGCAGAATTCAAATTTTTTATGATTGCTTTACTTCAAACTCAGTCTTGTGGTGGATCCTAAAACCTACAAATGCTTGTGCACTTAAGTGTAGCATTTTGCTACGTGCCCTCATGCCTCTGACATCATCTCATAGATGACTTTAGTGGGCCAGGCAGTTGAACCATGAGAGCTTGTTGAGCCCATGAGCTCATCCTTACCTCATTTTCCTACCCCCCTTTGTTACAGACACGACAGAGAATGACTAAGACGGGCCAAAAAGGGAGCTGTAAAGTGCTGCTCGCGTGTGTGTGTGTGTGTGTGTGTGTGTGTTCATGTAATATAGTGGGATGTTGTCACCATACACACTATTGCTCAGCGTTCAAATGGAGGCATTGATCTCAAAGATGGATGATGACTAAGATATTTTTATTTTTCACAACTGCATTGTGTGTGTGTTTGTTTTAAAATAAATAAAATAAGTAATAGCAAAAATAAACATAACTTTAATAATCCTTATTTTCTTTCGACACAATCCTTTGGTAGGTGTTAAGGTCACATTGTAATATCCCCGTTTAAACAACGCATGTTGGGTTGAAGCTGAGTATAATTTAGCCATATTGACTTTAAATTAATTTGAAATGAGCTACAAAATGATGTCTCTCATCTCATCTGCGATGACCATCAGCAAATATAAAAAGTTGTTTTTGGAGGAAAAGTTGACGGATTGCTTTTTGGGTTGATTGAGTTTGAATATTTGAAGTACAATCATGTTTTTTTTTTATTTACAAATTATATTCCATTGCATTTGAAAGGCTTCGGAGACAAATTAACATGACTGATCTGATTAATTGTTCTTATTCTAGAAAACCATTGGGTTGTCCGAGTCATATCAGAAAACTATTTATTTAACAAAACAAAAATTCCAATTTATATGGAACAGTGATTATAGATGCAAGTGGAGAATGTGATGGCAGCATTCGTAGAGAAACCAAGCAGTTTGTCTTTTAGTCAGAACATCAATTTTCATTGGTTTTAACTCTCTTGCAAAATTGCGTCTTTCCACTTATGGAGCCACGGATCGAACTTTATCAGGCGCCGCATTAATAAACATCCAAGAATAGAAGCGCTGCCCTAGGCTTGATTGGGAAAATAAATCCATGTTTTTATTACAGCTTTAGAACACGGACGCCTTAAAATACTGAAGTGAGTTAATTGTGCTTAATATATCTTCATTTAGTTTTGTAGAGTATGTTAAATTCAAAAATACAGTCTACTTAATTTTATCATCTTGCATGCAATTTTATTTACATCCACCAGAGAGTGCTAAAGAACGAAAATGAGTATCAACTTCTCACGAGTTTGAATTTTAAAGCAAGTAGTTCCTGTCGTGACCTTTGGGACTTAGTGATGACCTGCGTGCCCTGCCTGGGCAAATTAGCCGCCTGACCACTTAAAATTGTGTTTTAGGAAAAGAATGAGAGTCAGTAAATGGAAAAGTGTGTGTGTTTCTTTTTACATTTGTTTCATTTGTATGTGTATCACTATCTCCCAGTCTTTTTAAAAATCTTGTTTGGTTCATTGTTTATTTTCAAAATGAATTTTTTTTAAAAGGCAATCATTTCAATTGTTCAAGCTAGCACTCGTGCGTGTGTGTGTGCAAGACTGAAAGGAGTGCGGACAGAGCGTGATCTCCGCTCACACGCCAGCTTGTTGTGTGTCTCATGTTGTCACAGTGACCTCTGCTGCTTGCTTGGTCACCCAGCCAGCTTCCATGTGGCTCCGCACATCACATGCCAAGAGTCATTTTTTTACCCCCATGTGTTATAAATAAATAAAACATGACTTTATTTCCAGTTGGATTTTAAATGTATTTAGTGAAAGAAGCTCATTTTTAATGCCACTGCATGCAAGAATGAGATAGCAGCATTCGGCAAAGTCAATGAACCTACTTTTGGAATCGTGTGCCACTTCTTTCCCATATTACACGCCATAAGTCTCTCTTTGTAAGAGCCTCCACTAGATACTAAATGAATGTTTAGTCAGCCATCAGCATGTTCCACTTGAGGCGTGCATGTGAGGCGAGAAGGACTCCGAGTATTCCATAAGTGTCTCTTTGCTTTTCCCTCCGAGCAACTGGTTAATGTGCTTGGATGTAAATGATGTGTAGCTTTGACCGTGACCTAGCTAGTGTGACACACACACACACACACAGTTTCTTGGATATCTTCTTTCCTGAGGGACTGTTGGTTCAAGAGGGTTGAGGTGTTGATTACTGCAGTGCTCACTCGTCAAGTGTGTGTGTGTGCGTGCAAGGCCAGTGTGTGTGTGTGTATCTTCATGTGCCCCCTTCCATCTTCTCTTTTAAACCACTTATCTGACACACACTAAATAAAGTTAGCTAGACTACTTTCAACTTTAGCATGCTTCCTCATATACTCCAAATATAAAAACCAAATATTTTTCCCAGACCATCTCATAGAAATGTTGTTTCTTGATTTTGATGATTTGTGATCAAGTGATGAGTTAACGGAGGTTTTTGCTTCCTTTCAGCAACAACGACAGCTGGACCTGTTAACCATCACCAATTGTGGTAAGTCTTTGCCATTTTCACATTTTAACGAGTTCTTGCCTCATACACACTCCCAAAAAATATTTTTTTGGTCACAAAGTTGGATAAAACAAAATCATCTGGATCTAGATATATGTTTTAAGTAAACATACATTTATTTAAAAATATATATCTATTATGTGAAACTACTTGCCCCCTCCCACAATTTTTTTTTTTTTTTTAAATTCAGTGTGGTGATTTTATACATTCGATACCTTGGCATAACTAGCACATGTTTTTCTGTTGATTCAACGTGAAAACACAACACAAAGCCCCTCCATTGCTCTCCAGTTGTGAGAGAAGCACCGATGTGGAGAGTAGCGTGAGTAGAAGTTTGCAAACTCAGAGCGGAGAACCAGATGGGGATAGCAAAGGGATATAGAGAGACCCATATGTCCAAAGTATCTGTGAGATCTAATGTGCTTTGATTAGAATCACGCACACGTGAAGCTCTTGCGGCGCAGGTTAATTTCGGGGGTTTACGTTGCAGCTGTTCTTACAGACGGCACCGATGCCAGCGTTGGCTGGTCTTCACGGCTCGACAGAGGGCGGCCACAGTGAGACATGAGGTGGGAAGGAATGAAAGAACAACATGAGGGAAAGCTTAAAAGTACTCAAACACCTTTTATGGCTAAGTGAGAAGAAAAAAAAAGACTTTGTGTTGGATTACACTTTTTTTTAACATCTGAGTTGTCAGTTTGTGTCTTAACATGGAAATTTATGGGTGGCTTTGTGGTAGGGTGAAAGAATGAATATCTGTTCAACAAAGGTGCCAAGCTGCTGAATTTAAATTGAAGGATTTAGTTTCTCCTTTCTCAGAAAGATTAAGCAGAAATTAGTCACTCGTAGTTGAACTAAGTTGGAAGATGATGGAAGAAGCGCCAGTCATTCGAATTCCGAAGTCCGATTTGACCTCCACTACACAATTTGCTTGGCATCGATGGCCGAGCCTTTTCTTTTCTACTGGCTAATCTATTGCTACTGCAGATTAGAATTGAGTGAGGCGAAATAGTTACCATTACCTGATAAGAAGTTTGAAAGCAACAAAGTGTGTTTTCAAACAACACTAACAATGACACAGTCAATACTTGAGCGCCAATTGTTTACCCTTTTTCGCAGCCCGGTTTGGTAGATTTTCATCCATATTGTAAATCCATTTCATGAATTAATAATTGAAACATTTGCTTTTCTGGGTGGGTTGTGTTGTGGCTGTTAGAAACATCATCTCACTTAGCCCGATTCCCTTATTCCTTTGTGATATGACATGATTTTGAAGTTTCATAGCAAATTTGAGCATTTTCAGCATCATGTATCCTGTCCGCACCTGTCCGTCCGTCCGTCCATCCATCCATCCATCCATCCATCCATCCATCCATCCATCCATCCATCCATCCATCCATTCCATCATCCACACACCATCCATCTCTCCACCCATCCATCCATCCCTTCACCCAAATCCATCCACCAATCCATCCCCCACCCAAATCCATCCACCCATCCATCTTTCCGTCCATCCATCTATCCCTTCACCCAAATCCATCCATCCATCCATTTCCCAGCCATTCACAAGGCCACGTGATTTCATGGTAGTATATTTATGTCTTCCCCTCATGTGGTCTTACCCATCATCAGCCCACTCTTTCTCATCTTCCTACTGTAGCGTCGAGTCGACAGCAGGAGGGATCACCGGGGGCTAACAAACTTTATTACCGCCGTGGCTAACATGTGTTCTCCATTGTGTTCATTTGACTAGCCAGTAAACAGTCTGGCACCTAATTGACAATCTCCAAACATACAGGCCTTTGTGAACGTAGCACGTCATATCTCCACCGTCTACCTTCTCAGTGTTATTTCCCACACTCATCCGGGCGCCACCCACACAGAGACCCACTCAAACCTCTCTCGACCCTCCTTAATTGGACACTTGAGCGGCACGCGGCTGCATCTGGCTTCTGTTGAACACAGCCTGACATTTCAGACCACTGACCTTTCCAGCCCCGCCACAACTAAATAATGATTAGTCCCGGCAATGCTTTTCACCACAGCAACAGCAACACAAATTAACTGCCGCTGGACACACACGCGGCAACAAAAACACCTGAACGCTTTGTCTTCTCGCAGTGAGAAAATGGGGTGCGGACATTGATTTGAGAGGCCATTGTCATTCTTTTGGCCCATCGATTAGATTGTCCTTTTCCATATGTGCAGTTGGCGCGCAATAATGTGTTGTTGTAAATCAACTCGGCTCGCCGCTCTTTAGTCTCTCCTTTCGCCTTTTATGCGCTCTCAGCATTACGGCAGAGAAAAAAAAGGTCAATCATATTCATGAAATCCGGGCAGGTTTGAGAGGACGCTGGCACGTGAATGCAGCATGTGAGCATCCAATGCAATGACGGGGATTACTTAAATGTTTTGCTTTTCTATTTTGCTCTCAAAGGAATGGAAGCATTTTTCGGGCCAGCAATAGGGGACTATCATGTTTTTTTTTTTTGTTTTTTTTTTTACAACCGTAAAGTACACAGTAGCAGCACACAAGAAGAAGGATATTAAAACACAAATCAAAGTATAAATATTTGCAGAGACGCATTTTATGTGGAAAATGGATATGAATATTACATGCTATATATGCAGATGTAAATGGAAAAAAATCATGCATAAATTGATACAGTATCTACACTGACTGAAAGTGAACGGCTGCCAGTGCTGTATGGGGAAAAAAAGCATTAGGAACATTGCCACGTTAAACTCTTCTTATTCTTGCATCGTTTCCCCATGTTCAAGCTCATCAAACAGATATAATGATCAGAAAAAGATCACCCAATTAAACATAAAAAAGTGATTATAAGCCTGTGTGAATTAGTAGCCTGCATGTCGTCCAGGCCCTGAAGAAGCAAAGCAGCCCCGGAGCATCACACGACTACCACCGTTTTTAACGGTTGGTATAAAGTTATTGTTTTGAAATTGACTGTATTATATTCACGCCAGATCTACCAAGGCACACGCCTTCCAAAAAGTTTTGCCTTATCAGTCTATAGAATATTCTCCCAAAGTTTTTGTGCTATTTTTCCTGTTTTTTTATTGTGTTGTTAGAAACATTAGGTTATCTAATTTTTTTTTGATAATCTTAAACAGTGATGAAACTGCAAAAACTAAATGTTTGACAAGAGGCCAAAAATATTCTATTGGCAGTAACAATCCTATATGGTGTATACATTTGGTGATTAACTATCAACAGTGGAATAACAACTGTACATAAAAAAAATAATATTGAAACAATTTTCACAGGCTATTGAGAGCGGCGCTCATTTGAACCTTGTTCATTAGAGCTTTCTGCCCGCAGATATGCTTTTTGTTCCTCGCTTTGTTTCTCCAGGCAGACCTTATTACGCTTAGGTCACGCTCGCAACCAGCCGACTGCTGAAATTCAACGGCGCCGTCTGGATTTTTCACATTACTTTTGTGTAACAGCGGGAATGAGAACAATACAGTGGGACGCGGATCTCACATTTGCCACACGATCGGAAACACAATCACTTTAGCCGTATTGTTACCATGGAAACAGCATCGGGTGACAAATTGTAACTTCAAAGTGGGTCACGACAGCTCCGACGGCGTTCACGAGATGCTACAAAACAAGTCGGATTGTAACTTATATTAATTATAAAACCAAAACGACTGAAAAGTTTCATTTACTCACAAATTATTATTTGAATCTAAAAAAAAAAAAAAAGATAGCGAGATACAAAACCTCAAATTGCTTCGGGTGGTTGTATTTTAACCATCTACAAAGGAATAACAAAGAAAAACAAAAGTAGTGAAGGTGCCATCAAAACGTCCAAGTAATGTTTTGATGTCTCTGTTGTCACGCCATGTGGTGCATTTAGCAAATTGTGCTCATTGAATTCTGTCATACTTTGGTCGACGCCTCCCTCCGTCCCTCTCAAGCCTTCAAGTACAGACAGATTATTATTTATTGCTTTTTTTTGTGCCAGCGCCATTACTGTCCAACTTTGAAGAAAACACTTTTCTGTTGTCTGGCTTTAACCCTCTTCATTTATTCTTACCGTAAGATGCGTAGCGTCAAAGACTTATCGCTTTGCAAGTATTTCTGTGAAGTGACCATAATGAGCATCCTGGTCCCCTTTTTAGAATTCAAACAAGAGTTTGAAGTGGAGTCTTCTTGAGTTTGTTTGTTTCTCTGGTGTTGTCCTCCTTTAATTAGAAACAATAAAAGTGGCAGCAACACAGCAAAAAGACTGCAGTGAAAGTGTAAAAACAGCTCGGACACACTTCGCACAATCTCCTGCCTGGTGTACATGGAGACCTGAGCTGATAGAAATCTTGGAGGGAGGGGCGAGAGGGGAGGGGGTCTGAATTTCCGCTTGAACGACTTTGCTTTCAAGCTGCAGAGATTTGTTTCCACGGAGGCACCTGAAAAGAGGGAGGGCACGAGTAACACTAAAGAAAAAAAACAAAGATAGTGTATTTTAGAAAACATGCTTTTGTCTAAATGATCAGTTGCGAAAAAGCTTGCTATTATTGGCCTAATTATGTTTCCTGTCGGTGTGAATTTGCATATTTTCTCTCCCCGCTCTATGTGATGCCTCACTTCCATTTTGTTGCAGTGTAAAAAGCACATAAAGGAGAGAATGGAGGGAGGGAGGGAGCACTTGCTTCTTCATATTGAGCAGTTTGTTTTATTGAATGCTTCTCCGCAGCGTGGCTAAATAAGCAGCGGCATGCTAATGAACGGGGCAACCAGGGATGCTAATGTAGCGACGCGACGGCGACCCATGCGAGGGCCCATTTTTTCAATCCGGGCCCGTGGCTTCCATTTTGAAAATATTTGTCATCAAACAATTCCACGCCCAAATGTCTTGAGCATGCTAATTTCACGCCGCGTACACACGCGTGCTTCTTGTTGCTTCGTGCAGGGGAAAAGGAAAGCAAGAGAGTTAGTGGCCAAGAAGGTATGTGACCAAGTCGCTAAATAGGCTGTGAACAGGCTGGAGGCTTCGAGATGATTTCTTTGTCACCAGTGGAGCCACCAGTGTTGCCGAGCACTGCTGTGGAGCAAATCCTCCCACAGAGCACTGATTGGATTTTTGTTCCGCCGAGCCTTTTGTGTTCATAGCGTATAGGGACTAGATAATAGGGGTTGATGCCACTCTGTCTCCCTGTTATGGCTGCTGGATTGAGTTCTCGGACTCTGTGCGTGTGTGTGTCTGTCTGTCTGTGTGACTCCATCCCTTTTTCAAACAGCCATGATATCGTCACTTCTCGAATATCTGGGCCTGAAATTTCCATTCTTACTAATGTCAAGGCTAAATAAAATGTTAATCCAACATACCTGCCATTCAGCTTAAGTCTCGGAGGAATGTTCAATGTCACAAATGCAGCGCAGACCACCTCACCTTGCCAGCAGATACGCACCACCACCGGTCAAGGTCGTTGTCATAGTTTGACGCTCACTTATGTGTGCCGGTGGCTGTGTATGGTAAAGTACTCGACTGTATATATAAATAAAAAAATGATGAATTATTAATTTCCATAGGGAAATTCCACATTTAATTGCCCTGTTTTCTCCGAGGGGTCAGGTGCAGGAGCATTCCGTTAAATCCGGGGGAAAACGCCACTCAGCTGTCCTGTGTGTGACTTTGTACTGACCTCTAATGGAGACGGTGGAAGCATCTAGAAAGGTTATTACAGGACAGTGACTGCTAATGACGCTTAACGCCGCTTTCTAGTAGGTCGGGAAAGAAATGGTCACACGCGAGTCACCCTCAGTTCGGGTTTTCTTTTAAGTGTTAAATTTCATTTCGATAATATCGAGTCTCGTCTTCACCTTTTAAAAATGCTTTACCTTCATTGCGCATTTTAGATATGATTTCCAACCGCATGATTTTTTTTCTAAGTAATGCATTAAGCTACATTCCGCTTCCATTAACCTTTTCTCTTTTACTACTAGGCAAGTAATGCTTGAGATATTTTGCAACTTGACTGGAAGATGGATTACAAATTAAGTGTTTATATCGCAGCTCAGCTTCTGCATAAGAAAATGTTACCATTTCAAAATAATGTTTTTTTTTTGACACAGTAAACATTAGCTTCATATCAGACTGTGAGTCATTGCTGTAGAGCACAGGTGTCAAACTCAAGGCCCGGGAGCCAGATACGGCCCGCCACATCATTTTATGTGGCCTGCAAAGACAAATTGTGCATTAAATTCATGTGTCATTACTAGAATTGCAAATTGTTCACTTTTTATAATATTTTATCTTTAAATATTTGACCAGTTTTTCTTGTCTGATTTGAAAACGAGTTATTTGTCAGTTTGTTTTGTAGCTTTTACTGTATATAATATTAGGTGCTCATACATTTATTTGGGTTGACAGTCATAATGGCCCTCTGAAAGAAGCTATGACTACAATGCGGCCCGTGAAAAAAAAAGTTTGACGACACCCCTGCTGTAGAGAAATATTTGTGAGCTCAATAGCAAGCAGGATTACTGATCTGAGTGACCTTGACCACCCTTCACGAGACAGATGGAGCAATTTGAGTGTCTGTGTGGTCGCATGTTAAGTAAATCACACTCGTTTTCACAGCATTCTCCCTCAACATGTCCTCTTTATACTTGGCATTCGCCGCCGTGCCATGCAGTCCCCATCAGCCAAAACAAGGAGCGAACATTGGGTCGGCCCGGGTTTTAGCTGCCATTATCTGTCAGATGCCGCGCACCTGTGAGCCGGGGCCGCATGACGGGCGGCCACTGGTTGCTCAGCCAATCCCAGCGGCTCCCTGCTGTCAGTTAGAGCGGCAATAAAAGTTCTCTGTCTGACAGCAGCCCTGGAGGAAAGGCTAAGAGAGGCAAAAAGACAAAGATGTGGGATGCCATTATGGTGAGCTGTATTCTTCCAGACTAAACCTTAGCCACTCGCCATCATGCGCTGAGGCTCACCTGCCTGCCAGATAAATGGAGATCAGAGCAGATAGAGGCATGAGAAACCTTTAAAAAAAATCATATATACATATATATCACAGGTGTCAAACTCAAGGCCCGGGGGCCAGATACGGCCCGCCACATCATTTTATGTGGCCCTGCAAAGACAAATTGGGCATCAAATTCGTGTGTCATTACTAGAATTGCAAATTGTCTTCACTTTTAATATATATTTTTTTAAATATTTGACCAGTTTGATTTAGTCATAATGGCCCTCCGAAAGAAGCTATGACTGCAATGCGGCCCATGAAAAAAATGAGTTTGACACCCCTGTATTGTCAGAAAACAAGTCAGCTCTGACACCTGGAAACTGTTGTGTCATTTTCAGTCAACAGCAAGTGGCAAAATGGCCGCCCCCTGAGATGATTAGAAACGTGTGGATTTTGCCTGCTTAATTCACATTCCACCAAACAAACATTAATCACAACACGGTGTTTTGACTAGTTGGGCTGCGCGCAACATATTTGTACAAAGAAAAATTTAGGGTTGACTTAAAAAAGAATGTGCAATGAGTCTTTTGAATCTTCATTGTTTTGAATCTCCATTGTTTACAGTTTACTAATTCGGGTCACGGACGTGTTAAAAGGAGTCAACAACAGTAAAATTCTAAATTATTAAAACTATTCAACCCAACTTTCATTGAACTCTTCCGCTCAGAATGCAAAGTTACTTTATTAATTCTTTTCTGAAAAATGATGAATGACTTTAGACGTCTTCGACTTGGAAGGTTCCATTGTATGTTTGCTCATATATTGCTTGACCGCCTTTGACTGCGCACTTTATAAATTGCAATTTTGCAAGTCCAAAATCTACTTAGCAGAAAATAACACCGCACTGACAGCGAGGAGATCGATACGAGGCCGCAGCAGGAGCTTGAGCGGCCTTAATGAACCAAATTGACTGGCTCTGAAATATGATGAGTATTTCTTTGGTCGGTTTTCATGTTCCTTATGAAGATCAATGTCTCCCGGACAGATCGCTGCATGGCACGGCCGGTGTTGATACCCTTCTAAATAGTTAATGGGGCATTTATTTACAGCGAGGCACGCGCGTATCATTGTATGCCCCCCTCGTTCTCTCCGGCTCGGTCGTCGTCTCTTTTTCGGGCCCCTCCGGCATACCTTGCTGATTCTATGACACTAGGCTGTTCATTTCATGGGCTATCACCTTTTAAATTGGCGAATGCTGCCGTCACGCTTGATTAGAAATTCCTGCGGATCTAATTATGAGGCATAATAAGAAGAGGAATGCCTCCAGCAAAAATAGGAAAATGGCGTTCTCCCACTGTGTAAACAATGGTTATTGATCGAGGAATGGTGATGCCTAAGAAAAATCAAAATTCTGTCAAATAATATGGGGTACTGTCTCTGTGCTTTGAAAATGGTGACCGGGTTGATTGCGTCAACCCACCCCCACCCATCGTGTCACTTGTGTTTGTATTCAGCTGCTCAGGTCTCGACGCGGCGCCGCCAATCGTCATCACGCGTGCACCTGGACCCGCATCTGTCCATCCTGCCGAGCTGCAGATTGGCACAGGTGCCGCGTCTGAATTGGTCGTCTGCACGCTGTTCAATTCATTTACGGACCCCCCCCTCCCGAGCGCTAGCCCACTTTTTCCCCCCACCCAAATTTGCATGACCTCTATTTGTTTTCATCGACTTCCTACGCACACAACGGGGCTCGGAGTCATTTATTTAATCCCGACGTCCATCTGTCCGTGCGGCCGTCCGGTGGAACTCTTTGTGATTCCAAAAGCGACGCGGCAACGATGACGTGTGTTGCCGCAGTCTAATTCCATCATCGGCGTCATTACTGCTATTATCCCGTGTCTCCCTTTAATGCAGGCTAATGGATGACCAATTAAGATAGATGAGCCTGGCAGTGTGGAGTTAATAGCTAGGACATGATGTCTGGCTTCTATCCTGACTCCCACACTCTCTTTTTATGGCTCAACTGGCCCTATTGATTATAGCCCCAAAAAATGTTAGCATTCTTGTTGTTGTCCCGTGCTAATATTGTGATTGTTGCTGTAAATGCCGTTTCAAATCGTCTTTTGTACCAACCCATAGCAATCGATCACTTCCTTAGTATGAAAGCTGTGTGGTACCCAAGCACAAGTTGGTCTCCTACTTTTAAAGTACACTTAAAAGACTTTTTAAGAAACTAAATGAACTCTAAATATTTAGAACGGCAGATGCCTTTCCTTTTAATTGCCTTGCTTGATTGTCGTAATCCATTTTGATTGCACCACAACATTGGAAGAGAAAAACGACTTTATAGTCCAAATACTTATTTTGGACAGGTTTGCTCTTTGTTCACAGTAAAAAAGAAGAAAGTGCAATTAAACTGTGAAAAAAAGTAATATATTAGTTAGGTTGTGTTGCCATTATGTCTCCAAATCCAAAGAAAGCATTTTTACATTTTAGGGTCGATCCACAGTTTGATTACTCTTATTTTGCTAAAACTGAAAAATAGCTTTATTATTAAATTCATTGGAATTCTTTGCTGTTTACAATTTTTTAAATAACAGTGCCCAAATCTCAAAGATCATATCCAAACAACTGCAGGAGGTGAATTATATTTGCGACTACTCTAAATTAGAATTGTTTGGCCTTGGCCAAGGTCTGCACTTCACTTGCCATTCTTTTCCTTTTTCTAATGTGTGTGCCACTTGAAAAAGCATCGTTTTGGGTTTAATTTACATCAAGTGCTTGAACTACTCGTAATGATGCGAAAACCGTCAAATCTTTTCACTTGTTTATAGATATGTACTTTTCAAAGTACGTAATGTGCACGCATCTATTGCGTTTACTAAATCGATTTTCTTTCATAGAAATAAAAACACAAGTGATGTGATATTTACTTTCTATGTGACACCAAGCCAGAAAAGGCTGACATGGAATTCAGCCATCCTTCAAACAGAGACATCTTTTTATTGTCTCCAGGAAGTTGTCCATTATCTTTACCGCACCCAAATGGACCCTGAAATGTATTTATATTGGAGAAAGTGCTTTGGAATTGTATTAAACCTCCGAAGGCAGCAGAAATAATATAATGTCAGCCATTTAAAAGAAATGTCCTTCCTCTCTTGTCTTGCCTCAGTAGCTTTGTGTTGACAAGTCCAGCAGCCCGAAGGACAGTACGGAACACAAGTTTAGATTAACGGTAATTTTCTGTTTTATTTGGTAAGAGGTTGCCCGAATCCCTTTGTTTATCCGTTTTGCGATAATAGCCTTTGAACCTGTGCTGGAGTCGTGGTCCGAGCGGCTGATCTATTGGCTATGCAAGCGGTCACAGATAAATGAAAATGTCACACATTGAAACACTGTTTAGTGTTCAGTTTAGAGCCAAACTTCAACTCAGCAGAAACCCTGATTGCAAAAAAAAGTTGTGGATCCTTTTCTCTTTTTAAGATCCATCACATGATAATCAGACGGCATAATGAGCAAACACTACGGGCACGTTTAAAAACGAGACTTAACTAAATGCCCGGGAATTTCCAAATAACATACCAGAAGAAGACACAAAGGCTCCATAAAATTTCTGCATCAATTTATTTTCAATTAAAGCAGCCGAAGCGGAACAAAACGGTTTGTTTCGGTTAACTGTTGTGCTTCATTGTGAGACGGACGTTCATGTCCTCTCGGATGAGACTAGCGTGCCTGCTGGCCTTTCTGCTTTGGAACAAATAAGTCATCAACCAGGGAACACATGATGTAGGTCAATGAAATTTGATCAGACGTGTTATAATGTTGTCTTTGAAACTTCTTGAAAAATTGTCAAAAGACAGAAGAGAAGTAATAATTGTTTGTAAGATATGGTGGAACTTTAAAGGTCACAAAGTTGCATTTCAAAATGTTTTTGGCATAGAAAATATTGGAAAAGGATATCAAACTGTCAGTCTTAAAACTTTGATTAAAAAAGTTTGGTCCATAGTTGAGCAAACATTTGATAAGTGATATATGGTGGGCTTTATTTGCTATTGTGTACCACGTGCACACACTATTTGACAAGTATAAGAAGTATAGTGTATGAAGTACTGCACGCATGAGTGAAAATGTTTTATTGACTTCACTGGAGTTAACATTTCCAAGTAAAAGCCGTTTGCCTCATTCAATTCCCCTTGCTCTGCTCCTGGTTGTCATGGAAACAGAAGTCATACTGTCTTTTGGGCTAATAGTATATGTATATGTTAAACGTCACCTCACTTGCATCAAAATAGGCTAATTTCAGCAAAACAAGAAATAGAATTAGGGTATATAAACTGTGTAAACTACCGTGATACCTTGACCTAAGAGTGACTCGTTTTTCAATATAGTATTTATTTATTTATTTATTTATTTAATTTATTTATTTATTTATATATTAATTCTTCCAAAAAAGCAACTTTTTTTGTTTTTTTGTACATACAAAATAAGAAAATCACAAACTGTTTGTGCTTGCTTTTTTCTTTTCTTTTTTGGCACTCCAATTATATTTGAGGAAAATGTTTTGTCTGTTAGTTATGCCTTGATGATGTGGACCAGACAAAAGCAATCAAGCGCCGATATGATCCACAACCTTCCCTATGTGTATATTTTTTATACTTTGTGATGCGAAAGGGAAAGCAAGTCAACCGGATGTAAAAGTACACAATCGGGGAAAGGAAAATAATGTATGCTTTTGTTCGATTCTTCGAAGACGATATATGTTGCGCGATGCCCGTTTCAAGCATCCAAGATTTCAGCCCGGAGCACGGAGCCGATTTCGATCATCAGAAGGTGTATGTGGTGCGCAGGACTCAAGAGAATGGGAGCGCAGGCCAACCGTGCGAAGCTCACATCATTGCCCTTGCAGGTAAATTGCTCATTTCTTCATGTCATTTACCGAAATCAAAGTTTTCCTCACAGACTTTGACGTGTGTCAAACACTGATATGTCATGTGTCAAGTTATTTAGTCCGATCTGACATCATCAGCTGAGCTCCAATCGCTGCAGTAAGGTCCCGGCTAGCTAGGACATACTAGCTAACAACTTTGCTACGAGTGTCCTTACGTGTTTACACTTTCGGAAAGGTTGCCGTTGTTTGGACGATCGGCGTGTAACGTTAGCTTGCAACGTCGCTTGTTTACAACATCAAGCTAACGCTTGTTAGCTCGTCTGTGTTAGCATGCTACAGTTAGCTGTCTGCACACGTAGAGCTGTCAGAAGATCGTAACAACATAGAAAAAGACGCTTGATGTTTATTTCATGCTTATTTTATTTTATTTTTCTTATTGATATGCTCTACCTGACGACTTTGGTGCGTTAAAAGCGATCGGTTTGACTTTTGTGTGTCTCAAAGAAGATGCGCCGCTGCGGTGTCTTTCCAGACAATCCGCAGACATGTCATCAACGTGACAGCGCATTTTTATTAATTTTTTGGATAAATATATTATACGTCTAACTTGCTAACTTACTGACTGGTCGTTTTGTCTAACATAGCTAATCCCTGTTTGTGAGCTGTCTGGGCTGTGACATCCATCCGGCGAATGCTTTCCACTGCAGTTAAAAGCTGCTCTTTGATTGTATCTCAATTAAGTTTTTTTTTTTTTTCCCCGTCGTGTTTAAGTAAATGCAATCTGATGAGAAGACCTGATCAGAAAGAAACTTGATGAATGTGTCTTGAACTTTGCAGATGCTGTAGAGGAGTTTGAAGACTTTATAATGCAAAAGAAGATGAAAATTCCTAAAATGTCCCTCGAGAATTCAGGAAATTTAATTGAGAACAGTTTTGGAAGGGATAGGCTGCCTCTCAGGCATAAAAAGGTAAGAATTACAGTTCATGATGTTTTGAGCATACAGACTATTTTAATGGATAGGAAAAAAAGTCGACCACTTTATAAACAACAATGATACACAAGTCAACATTTGCTGCTGGTCCATAAATCAATTTACGATTTGTAGAATGCAAAGAACTGTGTAAACGCCGACGGACGTGACATATTTGTATGTATTGGGCTTCCACCCAAAATCCCTCACTCTATTTTTACCATATGGTGGATTAACACAAATTCCAGCACTCTGGACAGATGCCCTTTCGCAGACAAATCCTCTGAGCGGCTCATCGGGAACTGTGTAACTCCACTTTAGTTCTTCGTGAGATTCCCTCAGTCATCAAAAAAAAAAAAAAAAAACACATGGTGGGCATTTCCCCATGTTAGGTCGTTTCAGGTTATAGACCTTTGAGGGCCGGAATTGACAAATGATTTGTGTTTTATGAGAATCTGACCTTTTATATTGTCAAATGTTTTCCCTCCAAAGGCTTTATCGCAAGACCATGGACGCCCCATTTCAAACTCCTCCAAAAGTTTGGCAGCAGTAGTGGCTCGCCTCGAAAGAAACGCAGCCAGCTCCTGCATGGAAGGCGAAGAAGATCTAGATGAAGATCGACTAGCTGAGGAGGGAGAGGATGCCGATGATGAAGACGAAGACATGGAAGCAGAACAACTCCAGAAGGAGCATCAGCAGCAGCAGCAACATCTCCAGGTGGACACGGATGCGGCCGCGGCGGTGGTTCCTCGCGTCCTTTACGACGAGCTGGTCGACAGCTACAGGCAACAGGAGGACGAGATGAGGAGGCTGCAGCAGGAGCTGGAAAGAACACGCCGGCAGTTGGTGCAACAGACGAAGAAACTCAAGGAATACGGCAGCCTGCTGACTGAAGTCAAAGAACTCAGGGACTTCAATCGCCGGCTGCAGGACGTGCTCCTCATGAGGCTGGGCAGTGGTAAGGCAACACCGATTCACAAACATAACTACTTTTGCTACTATTTTGTTTTGACCAGGACTAATGTATAAAAAGTCTACACACCCCTGTTCAAAACAAGGTGTTTGGTGTATTAAAAAAATAGACCAAGATCAATTATTTCAAAACTTTTCCACTGTTAAAACCTGGACAACTCAATTGGAGAGAAAAAAAATTGAGAGGGGAAATAAAAATAACTGCAGCACACATCTGCCACCCTTTAACAAAACTTCTGTTTCATCGGACCATAACAGATTTTTCCACATGCATGTATGAAATTTCATGTGTGTGTAAGATAAGGCTTCAGTCTTCCCATGTGAGCTCCTAGCCCAGACATATATGAGAGATTCTTCTCAAGTACTTGTTGCCTGCCACATGTTCCTGTAGCTCCTTTAACGTTGCCAGCCTTCCTGAACAGACCTTTCAGCCATTTTGAGAAGGACGGTCCATTTCTTGGTAATGTCACTGTTGTGCCATATTTTCTCCACTTGGTGAGGACTTTTCTTTTTGTTCATAGTATATTTCATATTTCAAATCCCCCCCCATAGAGACAGGATGCCCATTTTTGCGCTTGGAGAGCCAGCATCACTTTTGTGTGACACAATAGTGCTCGAAAGCAACTCCGAACTCTGCTCCCGCAGGAATTGTATTTATTCTCAGAAAAGAAGTTGGGGTGTGCAGAACATGTCTTTATCTCGTGAAAGCTTCAGCTGGGGTCGCCACTGCAAACTGCTTTCCGTGAGTTGCAGAGGTGGTCTTATCTGTTTATCTTCACAACGGTCAGCTAGCAGATGTTTACACTCCCTGGTGGAGCTCAAGTTTACAGCAAGCGCAGGCAGAATTAACAGTTCTAAGTCAGCACTTTAAAAATAATCATATAATAAAATTCATCAAAATAAGTTGTCAACCCTATGAACTGACCTTTTTTTTTTTTTTTACATCAAAAGTCAAGCGTCCGCAGCACTTAATGAAATTAAAACCAATGCAATTTGCAGCGGTTCAATTTTGAAACAATTTTTATGCATCGTCTTACACGCTGTGAAAAATTAATGCAAAAGAATCGCTGTATAACCAAACAGAGTTCAGTTCCCTCCCGTAAAGAGTTATTTAATGTCCTTGTGATAGATTTGACAATGACAAATTGCAATAATAAAATACTGCTGAATTTAGTCGCTCGATTTCCCACAGTAATTTTAAAGACACAGTTAAATCTCATGCAGTTATTCCAACAATGGGATTATAATTCTGCAAATGATTATGGATAGATCTAGAACAGCCATAAATTCAGTCCTGGAATTTGAGTGGGCGAGTGTTTGCAAGTTCAGCAATGTGCAGAAAGCACTTTAGCCAGACACCCCATCAGTGTAACTTCATCTGTCGGTTTAGACAGGGAAGCTTGCTCACTGGTTGGACTATCTAATGGACAGGCAAGAGAGAGATTAGAACACCATCGGGTGTCTTTGTACACAGGATGGAAGTGCACTGCCTGATATTAAAACACATCGGCTACGTCGGAGCTTAACGTAGGCGGCCGGCCAGCAAGCCAGCTTAACCGCTGGGCTAAAATAACCTCCTGTCCCCGGGTTCAGACAAGCATGTGGGCACTCGTTCAGTACTTCAAATCTCAAAGCTGGTGTCTTTTTCAAATATTTCCTCTCTAGAGCCTATGCATGACAATGGCACTCAGACAATCAAGGCTGAGGTGGTTGAACCCATTGTTGAGACCCAGGAAACATTTAAAGAAGAAGCCAACACCAGTTCCAGCTACTCACCATCTCCCCGAACGGTCTACACGTGCAACGATGGCAAGGTGGGCATCTTTGAACTTGCTCTGGATCACTGCCTCTGTTTTTATCTACATAGTTAACGTCCAGGAATGGACTGACAAAACCTAACAGGATATTTTTATACTCCGCCAAAACCGACTCGCTCAAACGTAACTAAAAATCATCTCAACTCAACCTGGAGGCGACAATCATATTTAACAGCTCTCTCCAGATTGAGGAAAGCAGCGGAATTTTACGACTCTTCTCAGACAGTGGAGTGTTCAAGAGATTTGTTCTTGAGCTCGGTTTAACACTTTAATATGGTTAATAATGCATCAAAATAACAGATGACAGATGAGGACAGACCAAGAAAATCTATGGCTCTGGGGTGCGATTGGTACTACAAGCTTTGGGACTTGTGGGCACCTGAGGCGTGAAGAACTCTTGCAAATGAGAAGCCTCCTTACATCAGGGACCCCGTCTTAATTATTCGCACCAGAGAAATTCAGAGTGACTGACAGCTTAGCCGCAGCGAAAGTGTCGGACCGGCGAGAAGGAAGGACGTCGAGAAAATAAATCTAAGGAACTTGAAGTGAGATTGAAAACAAATCTGGCCCGACGGAAGGGCAGAAGAAACGAATCTGGCCCGCGGCCTAAAGCACATTAGCCGCATGGGGGAAAATCCTTTTGGACCCCGGCCTAAAGACTTTAGAGTGATACGAGAGCCGAGAGAAAGCAAGTCAGATGCGACTCCTGCTGCTTCTTCTGCCCACCGAAAAGACGAGGGCCGACCGCCTGGCTGCCAATCGACTCGTCGTGCTTATGCAACAGCCTGTGGAGAGAGATACATGCGAAGTTCACGCTGGGAGTAATCCAACCAACGAGCAGCCAGTGGCTTGAGTTTACTTGAGAATCTTAGTCGGCAAAAATGGTGCTTCTCGGGATTAGCTCTGTTGTTTAAGTAAGAGCCGGTTAAGATGTCTGCTAGCGCTGTTGCCTACCCTGTCCTTTGGCTGGATTAGATTGAAGCCACCTAACCTCAAGGTCACAATTGACTATAATAGCAAGTAGATGTTGCTTAAAAGCGGGTTCAATAATTTTAACCACACATTGTTGGCAGCAAGTTTCAAAACGGCATAGTTTTGTCTTCCTTCATTTTGTTCCCTTGTGTTTTTGTTGTAACCTCTAATCATGAAGCCATTTTCAGTCAATCCTATTTTGCTGGAAAAAAGTTACGAAATGGAATATTAAGAAAATGACTTCAAACTGTTTTGACTGATGGTAAGGTAGCAGCTCTTATTATTATAAACAACGGTAATCAAAACAATTTGAAATGGGCTTGGAGATAGCAAAAGACAAACAATTCAAACGAGTTGAAAACAACAGTAATTTTCGTGATGATTTGAAAAATTCTATTTTCCACCAAAATACCCTTTTCAGTCATGGCACAATTTTAAAGTGACGTTTATTTAACCACAGCAGGATGTACCAGCTGTTTACTTTACTTGCGTATATGTTTCTATATTTCATTTTAATTTGTCATTGTCATATGTAGGTTCACCTTGGTGGCGGCATCTGGGTGGAGGAGGAGAAGTGGCACCAGTTACAGCGTACCCAAGGAGACTCCAAGTTCACAAAGAACTTGGCCGTCATGATCTGGGGCACAGAAACCCTTAAAAACCGAAGCGTCACTGGGGTGGCTACCAAAAAGAAAAAAGACGCCCTTCCCAAACCTCCACTCTCGCCAAGCAAGTTAAAAATCGTCCGAGGTAAGAAGCTTCAACCGCTCGATGGCATCGAACGGTTCTTCTAACCCATTCGCGCTTTTGTCTTGGCCACAGAGTGTCTGTACGACCGAGTGTCCCAAGAGACGGCAAACAGTGCCGAGATCACGCAAAGATTGTCCAAAGTGAACAAATACATTTGTGAGAAGATCATGGACATCAACAAGTCCATCAAGAACGAGGAGCGGCGGGAATCCAAGCTGCTCATCAGACAGACAGTCAAGATGGAGAATTTTACCTATGATGGCATGTAGAGGTCAAACCAGCTTGATTTAGCGGAACCGCTATTCCTACGACTCATCTGATTGGTTGTGGCCCCTTTTCAAAACCAGCACCCCCTCTGACAGTTAGTCCATTGAGTTCCAGACAGCTTTACTCACCAGCCAGACAGGAACAAGAATAAGTGTTTTTTAACGAAGCTTTACTTTTGAGGTCAGTACGAGAAACCGTTGGCCTTGGTGTGTGTGTGTGCGCGTTAACAGATTGTGAAATTGATTTATTGTTCTGTGTCAGAACATCACTCTGAGTCCTTTAAGCTTTTAAAAAGTAAAAGAGGACTTCCCCGGATTCAAGTCTTCAGTCGCCGTGCAGTGAGGAAGTAGTGTCTAATGAATGAGTCTTAATTTTGTAAAAGACATCTTCTAGATTGCTGTGAGAGATTATTGTGGTCGTGGCGTTTTAAGTCCATCGCCAGAATTGAGTCGAACTCGTTCAAATGGTCCTTGGTGTTGTTTTTTTCTGAAAAAAATGTACTGAGGGGTTTTATGAAAAGAAATGAAACAAAAAATTTGCTGACTCAAATAGACAATCTAGAAATAGTGGATCATCTTAATTTTGACCTGATTAAAGCCTCCCCTGACCCAATTTTGACAGTTGTACGGAACAAAATGAAAACGTACAGAGTAGGACTGCTCAATTAATTGAATTTTAATCGTGATTACGATTATGGCCCCAGACAATCTCAAAATTCATGTAATCGTGGAAAAATTATTATTAGGTGTTTCCGTTCTGAGACGGACTGGTTTATTATGATTGTACAGTGACCAATCACTATGAATGAGATTTCCTGAGGCGTGTTTGTCATTGGTACACACTGGAACTGTTGAACAGTAGAGCAAGAAAGGCCTTAAATGGATTTTGCCAATCACCAGGGGCACGTGGTGCCCCTTGTCTTCTGCGATTGTAGTCCAAGCTGAAGTCTCAAGACTTGACGTGCACTTTGCTGTGAGAATGTAAGAGTCGGCCATCGGTACCGTTGCGAGCGTCAGTGGAGTCTAGCCGGAGCACCTCGGTGCTTCAGTAGGGGTCATAGTTCAGGTCTTGAGCAAGAAAGTGTGGGTAAAGCTGTCTGAGACGTGACTCGGTGATTTTTTTTTTGTTTGTTTGTTTGAAGTACACGATTAGAAATGCCATTGGTGGAACTAAATATGGCCACCCGAGGGACATTTTGTCCTTTGTTCGTTTTTGTCTTGTTTCATCCCACAAGGTTTTCCATGGCTATGAAACAAAGTCTTAGAGATTGAAATCTCAAGTGTGAGCCAACAGAGGCAAAACTGTGAATCTTCTGCAGAGCTGCCTGTCAAGCCTTCGCTTCTCTTCACACTTCTACATTTGTTGCCAGTTGCTTTTTATCACTCTCCTTTTTTTTTTTTTCCTCCCCAAACTTTAGCTCAGCCTTTTTGTTGAGCTACCTTATGTTGTTGAAAGATTGTCGTCTTTTTTTTTCCAGTTTGGTTGTACATGTTCTAGACAATTATCTAATTGATGTCATAATCATATATGTTTCTTTTTTTTATATTCGTTATGAACGTTTGTTGTTTTTCTTACAACTTGTTGGCTTTAAAGTGTGATGAAGAGCCCTGAAAGGAAAAAAAAAAATCTTCCGAGCCAAAGTGATCAGTGATGCAAAGCTGGAGGTATTATTAGAGAAGTGTTGCGCCTCACTCTGAATATAAACTTGTTCGTCAAACTTGTTAGTTTGACAAATCATTGACATCAAATGCACTTTAAACGTCAACTTGTCAATCTTAAAAAAAGCCTCTTTGGGATGTTAGTCTTTATTTCTTATCAAAATACTAAATTAAGGCCAAACAATCGTTCTATTAACATGATGCACCTTAAAATGTTTTGTTTTGTCAGCGGCAGGGTGTGTTATTGACATGCCGATGCTGAGCAGTAAACTTAAGAGATTTATGATTCAAAAGCTTTGTTACATTATTATAATTGGAGTTTAATGTCGGTCATGTTTAGGTATTATGTCTTTGTTTTTACGTAAATGGTCTACGTGAGCCAAAGTTTTGAATGCGAAAAACAAACGGGATGCTGACTGAACGATCAGTGTGGTTTGCACATTCAAAAAGACAATAACAAGAGGCCCGTCTCAATTTAGTAGAACCAAGATTGAGTTTCTAGTGGTTCTTCCATTTGCATTGGGTTTCCCCAGTAGAAAAATACAATATATAGACTTTCATCAAGAAACTATATCGAATCGTAATCCCGCTAATCGTTCCGCTATAGAATGTACATTCCTTGAATCGTATCGCACCCCATGCATTGAGATCCGCATCGGATTGCCTTTTAGCGCACCCCTACTAATTTGAATTCCGCAGTTCGACTGCAGGGCCCCGATTTCTTACTTCTTTCCCAACCAAAACAGAAGCACTGAGCTCGGTCCCACTGTGTTGTAAATATGTTCAACGTAATTATGCTAATATTGGAAAAAAAAGACCCGCCCCCTTTAGAGGCTACAATTCTAGCAAATGCGATTCAGATATTCCAGTAATGACCTCATGTATCGTTCATTTCTTTGTGGTTTGATGCCAAAAGGGGTCGGGGTAAAGACAATGCTTTAAAAAAAAAAAAAGTCTGTCAACTTTCGATAGGCTGGTTCCCTTTTTAGTCTTTGGACTTGTACACTGAGGTACTTAATGCTGATTCAGCTTAATCAGCATCTTTGTAACAACTGGACAAATAGTGTATGTCCAAGCCGGGCAGCGCCGGACAAAAGAGGAAGTTGAACCTCACCAGCTGTGATTTTTTTTCTGTGCCACCTCCAGTTGCTGGTATGAAAGCCAACTGTTGTTTCAAAATGCACAGAGATCAAGATGACGCTTGCCAAGGTCTTTATCGGGAGCGCTCGCTGTACATAGGACGTTAATGTTTGAGTCTCAGAGACAATACTGGGAGGAACACGTTGTTTGTTCTCTATTTTTTGATTACAGTATCAGTAACTTTGTATACAATCCACAAACCGGTTCTACTTCATCCAACTTTCACCGCCCTACCTCATTGTTACTCTGGTGTTTGTTTGTCAGTAAGATCTCTGTGTATAGTCAAAAGAAAATCTATAGTAAACAAGTTATACCTGGTTACGCAACATGTACAGAATATCTAAATATATATATATACAGTATCTATCTCTTCTTAAAACACCTCGATTCACGATATCATTCTCGGAAAGGGGATGTTTGTTGAGCTGCTTGGCGGAGGAGGCCGTCGTCGAGGGGCCTCGCCCGTGTTGTAACCTGCTCTTGGCTAACGTCGTGCAGTCGCTCCCGTGCTCGTGTTTTGTGTCTGTGTTGCGTTTGGAGATTTTTACTGGTTGACGGTGCTACCAGCAAACTGTTCTATACGGACCTCAAATGGTGCTGTTTTTTTTCTATGTTTGCAACCCTCACGGGGGGGGGGAGGGGGGTATATTCAGGCGCGCCGACCACACCGCTAGTCCCTCAACGTTTTGGTGAAAGCAATCGCAAAAATGCTAAAACCTTTGCTGTTAATGTGTCGCTCGCGTACGTGCTATCCGCCCAAATATTGTTCTCTACTTAGTTACGAGTACCTCAGAACCTGTTGACTTTTAAAAAGGACGCTTTCAATGCCTGTTTGCTGCCAACGTGTGTTTATGTCTTGTTTAAGGAGGAAATCTGGCTCTGTGTTCATTGTATTAATTGCAGAACTTGAAAGAAAATGGATTCCACTGACTGGTTTGCGTTCACGACTTAAAAAGTTGAATATTTACGATCCAAGTGGCTCTTTGTGGCTTTTTTTTTGTGTGCGTGTTCCTGGTACCTGCTTTCAAATCTTTTTCAGTATCAATGTAGCAGACAATGTTTTCAGACTGTGACCCACACCATACATAAATATGCATTCGGGTTTTGTTTTGGGAGATTTTCTAATATAAAGTTAGTTTGTAATCGTTTTTGTTTCAACTCGGGATGGGCATTTGACTGCATTTTTGATCAACCATGGGGGAAATTAACCAGAAATGATTGGATTCTTATTTGTAATAGGTTGGAGAAATTTTTCTCAATGAAACAAAACTCTTATGATTGTAATTGATTATTCTCCACTTCCATAGTTCCAACAAGAATTGATCAGTATGTTCATTCATTTTCTGCACCTCTTAAGCCATCCACTGGACTGTTTTGTTGATTATTTTTGATAATCTCTTCAACACTGTGTCCTAAAGGGACATTTATTGTCATGGCAACTTCTTTAACCAACATCATTGTCGTGACTGAATTGAACTATGCTGGGTTGAATTGCATTGTCATGCTCATTAGGGAAAGACGGGATAATTAATGTACGCTGTTTCTAGTCTGTTGGTACGATAATGTGAAAGACCGTCTCGTGATTTCAGTCAACACTCCCACAACCCGCTTTTGTCTCCCAGAGGCGACGACGATCTCGACTAGGCAATAGTGTGTATATATGTCCTCGCTCAACCGGCCACACCTCTGCTACGCTGGCACGATGCTTAGCATCCTCTTATTGTGTCTCTTGCTGCATTCAGGAACATGTGTTTCATGTAGAAAGAATAAAACAAAATAAAAGCAGACTTTTATTCTATCAGCACTAATCTTTTTTTGTCTTTTCATTTGCTGATTGTTTGTTTTGACTCGTGTTGGAAACTGATCTACTGCATTTATTTTAGTTCTTTAGATGGGGGGTTGACAGATTTACATCTTTTTAATTAAAAACTTGCTTTTTACTTGGCAAAGCAATTTTGAAAGTGCAGGTGAACCTTGAGTCTTTGTGATTAAAAAAAAAGTAGCGCAAATTAGGTGAAGTAGCTCACTCAGCGCTAGATCCCGAAGTGACTGAAGTGAGTTATTTATACCCACTGAAATAAATATAAATGACTAATAAAATAGATGAATGAGCATGAAACTTCACTTTTACTTTTTATTGAACACAAAATCAGCATTTTAGCCAAATCAACTCTTGATCCCTATGACCAACAGCCATATCATTAATTCTACAAAGACTAAACAGATTTTCTTAAATTAGGGTGAAATATTGTTGAAAACTAGAGCACACCAAAAATTATTTTTCCTATTTGCATTTAGGTCAGTTTTCAAAGTAGCAAATATGATGCATGCAATTAATGACACTTGATTGTGCTATCACTTTACAACACACACTCGTTTAACTTTGGGCCAATAAGAAATACTGTTTTCTAACTTTTTCCAATACCTCAGGTTTTTGTTATTTTTCAGTTTGACATATCAAAGCTTGTGCAATATCGATTTTACCATGTGTTGTAATTTATAGCCATGACGTTTAAGAAAAAAACTCCACCTGTTGCTGTTAAAACAATTGTTGACCAGTGTAATATTTGCAGACGATAATGTTAGTGTACATATATTAAATCTATTGTTTTGTTGGTACTCCCCAAAAATAAATCTGTGATCCTTAGCATTGCACTTTTTGGCCCCAAGTAGACTTCCTCCATGAATAGATCAAAGTGTGCTGCTCTTGCACACGGCTGAATTTCCATATATTATTGCTCATGTAAGCAAGTGTAGCTTCTCGCACACCCCGAGGGGACTTGTCAATGTCACTATGGCTAAAGCCTGCCACATGCCTCTTAATGTATTGCCGCCCGGCATTATTGGCAGCACGGTGATTCAGTGGAGGTGATGATGGATTAGTGCTGTGGCGGAGATACTGGGCTGGGCTCTGCAGCTTCGCTGTCTGTCGCATAAGCGCGGCGGTGGCGGCGGCCCTGCGCCGCAGTCAGATAGGGGAACATTGTATTTTTGTCACACGTACAACCTAATGAATAAGGACATTTTGCTGCTTTTATGGAGCTTCTCCGATTCGTCTTACCCATCTTGTCATAGTCGCTGTGACATTGAAACTGTTTGGAATGCACAAATGTGGCATCTTTTGAAAATAATGTCACAATGACATATATAATTAAAAATATGAAATGTGTCTCTTGGGCACAAAAGTTTGCCCACTATTCCCTTAGTTGTTGCTCTCCATTATTGTCAGTGTTCTCCTGAACTTAACATGTGAAACATGAGTCACATAATCTTTATTTCCCGCAGTGGTGTAAAATTATTACTTAGTCCTCAAGGTTATTAACTTCATACATTTTAATTACGCTTGTGGCTTCTGCAACCAGTCGACAGTAAAGTGACCCTCCCTCTTTCCCTCCATTCGTCCCCACTCACCACGATGGGCTGCATGTCCCCACATAGTATATAAGCGATATGGAGGCTGCCAGCTCTTTTCAAAAAGGTCCTTATCGTTCTCAACAAGCTTGTTTGGCTCTTTGCAGTGATTAGAAACTAGCAATGTTGGACTCCATCAGGCCCTCCAGCAAATGGATGCAAAAGTGAGCCTATACATGTGAATATGCACTCACGCATGCTTCAACCTCAAGCCCCCACATGGCCTTTACTAATGCAAGCGACCCCCAACTACCACCTAAAAAAAAAAAAAAAAGCTTGAAGCGCCTTTGCTGCGAGTCGTCATGGCAGCAGCCAATGTCACTAGCGCGGCCCCTCGCAGCACCCGCTTGCTAATCGCTATACACGTACTTAAATATTCATCACCGGCGTCTCACCTTTCCCCTTCCTCTTTCACCCCTTCGCACTCGACACACCCCTCGCTCTCACATTGATGTCTTGTTTCAAAATCAGCCAATTGCACTCATAGTATGTTAATGTTCATTTAATGTAAGACGTACATCGACCTATTAAGCTAATAACGTACAGTAATCAGTTGTTGATCATCGGGGTTATGTTCGACACCTCCGTAATAAACTTAATTTTCATTTAGAGTCTGATTTAGATTCCTTGAAAAGGCATGTCTGCTCTGTTGAGGTGACTGTATGACAACATACAGGCTAGCATTAGCCGATGCGGGTTATAATGGCGGTGTTAGCTGAGGCTAGTTGACGTGTGCTGTGTTTTTGATTACTTTGTATTGTTACAGTTTGTTTACTAAAGCGATTAAAAAGAGCAGCAGTGGCCTCTATCCATAGCACCTTATATAGATTATGCCATTGTAACTTGAGGTGTTAGCCTAAATCCAGTTAGCTAACAATGTGTACTGTGACGGTGACATACAATTGAGTAACGGTACTGTATTGCACAATTTTAAAAAAAAGGTCTGTTACATGGCTTTAGCCTGAGCATAAAAGTGTGAAATTTGTGATATCCACAATTGTGCAAAATGGGTGAATTCAGAATTTTGAGTTTTAGCGTTTTTACAGCTAGCTTAAAGCAAATTTCAAGTTTGTCACCCGAGCTCTACAGTATACTTGTGTTTTTCCTTGTGCTCTATCAAGAAAATATCATGAAAGATGTGTTGTTTGTGCAAAAAAAAAAAAAACGCATGTTGTACCTTAAGCCGTAAACAGTCTTACATGTACATAATCAAGCGTAGAGGCGTCAGTGTGCGTTCCGCCACATGAAAGTGTGCCGCACTTCATTGCTTTGTTTGTCTCTTCTCAAGCACTCATTCGTCATGCGCGTTTAGCCCGCTTTGCATTCTCACCACAACTAAAGAGGCTGCCTCAATGACTCAAGCAACAAAAATAAATGTCACACAGCTGAATTCTTTTCTCTTCAAGATCCTCATCATTTTCAAAGCGTTTCATCTGGGGGCCTTGGTAATAAAAAGCGGTAGACAAATCCAAACCGTGAAACGATTCATCTTTAATTACAAGCGAAATCTAATCTTTTAATTGGATAACAAGACTCTCGTAGCTAAGCAGACTTGAAAGGACGTCAGGTATGCTCATGTTTGTGATTAAATTAAAATGAAAAATAGATGGTCACTATGCATCATGTTTGATTTGCAACGGGGAAAAGAAAAAACATATTTTGTTGATTTAACCTAGAACGGGTCATATACACAAACACAGTTAAAACACGCCATTTTATATTCGAGATTAATATCGCCTGCAATTTTTTTTACCACATGACTTAATTGCATTCTCTTTTTTAATTACTCTGAACGGAGCGTTTGATCAAATTTTAACACCTGACCACTCAGAACATACGAGCTTGCAATTCATCTTGAAGACAAACAAAAAGTAACACTTGTCCGCCCTTGTCAATGTCAACATAAAGCGGCGGCAACACACGCGCACTCACAGTGGCCACGCATGGCATCCATCATTTTTAATGGCGTGCTGTTAATGAGCGTCTTGTTGGGAGGTGTCACTTGACCCCGGGCCATACGCACCGACATCAGTTCCGTAGTCTCCGCTCGCTCGGGGAGGTCACCGTGCACTCTGTGACTCCAAATGGTTTATTTTAAACCATCGCTCTCCCAAACGCTATATTAAAAATGTATTAGCTTATCTCGGTTGTTCTATTTTTCAGTCGGTAAAGGTGATAGTCATCTTAATGTAAGTTTAATCTAATTATTCTCCTCATCACAGATATTCTTATTGCTTTTGTGTATTAGCGCTCGTCGTCGTGGGGATGAATGAATGATTATTTAAGGCATTTTTTTTAAATGCAATGATTAAATTTAGATAAATTTTCTTTAGCTGAGATACCAAAACTATTTGCTCTATTATTTTTTTCAAAATGTGCCATTTTAATTTACTAAAAAGTTGAATCAGTACTTCTACTTTCTGTTTCACACAAATTTCTGGAATTTAACTTAAGTACACAGCAGGAGTAGTTTCCGTTGTGGAGGCCAAAAGTGTTAACCCTTCTAAGTGTGTGCATGTGTGTGTAGTGTACGCATACGTGTGTGTTAAGTCATGTTGACTGAAGCTGACAAGCTGCCAGCAGCTTGCACCTGCACACAGCTAGTGTAGATGTTGGCCTCAAACAAAAGGAAAGTGTTAGGAGCGGATGAGAAAAGATGTGTGATATGCCAAAAAAAAAAAAAAATATTCGTATGTATGCTGTCTGTGTATGTTCACACTGGAAAACGGTTAGGACAGCAGGGACTGACGGGCCGACGCATGGCTACGTAGTGACGGGCAAAAGAAGAGCTCAGCTGTCACACTCGGCTCATGACAGCCCCCCCCCCCCTTTTCCGTAACCTGTCGTTGACTTCACACCAAAGCGATGTATCGCAGGCTGGCTGGATGCTGCGTAAAGATCTCGCCGCTTGACTTGGCTGTGTTGTGTCCATCTCTTTGACAATCTTGTTTCAGGAGATGTCAGGGAAAATTTGACTGTGTGCAACCGCCTCGCCTTAATCTGAATTATTGACGTGTAGAGCATTGATAATTTAAGGCCCTCGATCTTTTCTGACAAGGGGGACGCTTTGTGGGAATTAAAAATCAAAGCATTCACTAAAAGGGAGATAGTATGGATTTGCCGTGACCTAGTTGTGTGCTGGTGGGGCAAAGAATCACGGGAGGTTGAGGGAGAGAAACAGATGGGAGAGGGTTAATTGAAGATGACTTGTGTCAAGGTTTTGTGTGTCCTAAATTGACACACGCTTGTTGCCCATATACTCCTGTTGATTCGCTTGCACTTTGGGATCAAGTTTGACCTTATTGGGTTGAAGTTTGGGTTTAGTCAAAAATTCAAATAACCCAACACTGACTTTTGAATCCTGGGTTAACTATTTTACCCAATTTGGGTTACTTTTGTCCCAGCGGTTTTACCTACCTTAGTTTCCGGTGTGCATTGTCCAGCAATGGACATTGGAGTGCTCGGGTCAGTCTGCCTGTCTGGTTGTGTGGTGGGGTGATGTGTCCCAGCTGGCTCACAGTAGACTGGCAGAGTGTTGATCCAAGTGTCAGCGGGACTTGGTGTCTCCTCGGCGAGCCCTCCTCTCCTCCTCCGCTGAGCTGACAGACAAGGTCAGCGACTCATCACGGCCCGTCTCTCCGATCTCCTGACAGCCTTCCCTCAGGGAAGAGAAACCAGCGACAGCCCCCCCCTGCTCCCTGGCACGCATGCAGCGCCGCCAATTAATATTGCATCACCCTTTTCTAATCTGCTCCCTCTGAGCCCTCCCGGCTGAGGGGGTCTCGTCGGGCGGGCTCACTTCCCCGCCGCCCGACCTCGCCCTTCTCCTCCAATAACGGCCTGAGGAACCGCTAAAAAATGCATGTCTCAATGTTTCTTTGTTTTTAGTCATCGATGCGTCTTCCTTATCTCTGCAGGAGTTTAAATAGACCACGTCTTGTTTAAGAGTTTCACTGCAACTTTGTATGCAAACAGAATGAACTTTATCTCCCGCTGTTATACAAACAGACTGCAGTTTATTGCTTTGTGGTTTTAAACTAATTTCCCCTCCAAAAATTGGTTAATCTTATCATCATTTCGCCTCATTTGGGGCTAGCATCTGCTGCTTCATTCCCATATTGCACAGCCATCTTGTTTTTAAGGCTTCTTTGAATCTTGTGTTTGTGTATATATATCTATATCTATATATATACCTATATATCTATCTATCGATCGATAGATAGATAGATAGATAGATAGATAGATAGATAGATAGATAGATAGATAGATAGATAGATAGATAGATAGATAGATAGATAGATAGATAGATAGATAGATAGATAGATAGATAGATAGATAGATAGATAGATAGATAGATAGATAGATAGATAGATAGATTCTATTTATTTATTTATTTATTTATTTATTTATTTATTTATTTATTTATTTTGAGCACTCAAAATTGTCCATCAGTTTGAATGTGCGTGATTTTTTTTTTTATTTTTTTTTTTATATATTTATATTTTTATATTTGCCCTCGGACTGATTGGTGACAAGTCCAAAGTGGACCCACGTCTCACCCAAAATTAGCTAAGATAGGCTTTAGCTTACCCACTGGTATAGTGGACGCTAAGACTTTTTTTGTTGGTTTTTTTTTGTGTCAATGCTTTTCAGCAACCGACAGAGAAAATATAGACATTTCTTTTGTGTGTGCGTGTGTGTGTGTTCTACGGATCAGTAGTTTCTGTGAAGTCCTGCTTGTTCTGCAGGTTTGCCCTCACTACAAACATGTCTGCGATCAAAGCAGTTGGAAAAGGCCTGCCACTTCAAACTACGTATCGCCTCACACAGATAAAGCATACGCGCTCCTTCCATCCGAATTCTTCTGCCCACTCGTTGTCATGGCGACCATCCTATCGCAGTCCGGCTCTCGTGCGTGCAGCAGAAGTCATTGGTTCAATTATCATATTAGTGCTCATTTACAGTGCGTTGAATTATGTAGAAGTTTGATTTCATGTGAGTGTTGTGATATTGCAATCTGTACTGATTCAGCAACATTTAAATATTCTGTGTCGATAGATTATGGTCGTCTCCCAGTAAATCCTCCGTTCTCTCCCTTCCAGCGTCCCAGGTTTTCTTCTTTTTTTTCTTTTTTTTTAAGCAAGCATAAAAGATTCGCCCCAACATCCACTTTTTGTTCAGCTATTCCAAAAGTCGTTTCATTTGTGGCGGTAAGCCGAGATGTTATCGCGGATGTTTGATGTCAGCTTTATCTGGGAGTTGCATTAACTACTGGTGTTACGCCGCATTTAAATCCTTTCAAGTTGGCATGAAGTGAGACGGGAGGAATGAAAAACGCCGGATGGGAGAATCACCTTTATTCGGTGAGTTTAATTAAATTGGTTTAGTGATGTGTTAGTTCAACTTAAGTAGGAGTTTGGAATCAGCAGGGTCAGGTAAGTTGCCACACTGCTGATCAACTTTCACATTTTTTGGGGACTTCATTATAGCTCATTCCTGCAAAATACATTTTCTCTCAAATATGTGATGTGATCCAATGACAAGAACAACAGTAATGTCCTTAGAAAAGTGATTTGGAAGAAACAACTCACTTTGTTGTTGAAAATTACCGCAGTGGCCTCTCACAGTTGATGTCAGAGGGGCAGCCATCTTGCGTTGCCACTGTTACTGACAACTTGTTTGTTTTTCACTGAAAATACTTTTTTCAGTGCGTCTTGTACCTCGCAAGAGTCAATTATTTCAGTATCGCAGCAAGTCTGCTATTATTCATGTGCAAATAGAATCAATTCATTGAATTTTCATTGTTTCATTGCTTCTTGAATTATTTTTTACATTGAGGCTAAAATATAGGTACGCTCTCATATTGCCTGTTATTTTGTTTGTTGTGTCCCAGTGGCCGGTGGACTCGAACGCGGCGCTAAGTGGCTGCTAATGGCACAAACGCGGCTGTGGGCTTAAGGTAGCAGAACGCCCATTAGGCCGATATTAACGAGTTAATGGGCTGTTACTAAACTGTGGAATGACATTGTCGCTGCCACCGCCACGCTGACACCCGTAACCGTGCACGTGACCTCGCGCCACGCATACACAAACAAACACACAACGACAAGCAAAGACCGCTGGCTGGCGGTGAGTTCTTGTGTGAATTGTGAGGAGTAAAAAAACAAGTAGAATGGAAACAGGAGCCAGCATCCTAATAGACATAGCTGGAAGGCGTGACGGCAGTTATTAAAGTCGGCTACGCTTGTTTACCTCCACTTGGATGCATTGTGCCTTCAAAATTATTTTGAAGAGAAATATAGGACTACGCATCACTCCTGTCTGTTTGTCTGTTGGACCGCTCGCTTCGGCTGATGAGTTTAGTTCCGGATTCTCTACCTTGAAAGTGGTCTCGATTAACTTTGTCCAAGCTGCAAAAACACTGTCGCCATTGAACATGTCATTAGTGAGGAAGAAAAATCACATAAAAGCTTCAAGAGGTAGAGCTAATTTCTACTCAGGTATTTCAAAGACTTGATTATGGGAATTAATGTCTCATTTTCCCTGTATTACCCAATTTACACTGAGCTCAAACTTTATGATTGATGATTAGCTTAGCTTGCTTCGAGCGCTAATGGTTAGCCTGGTTTGCTTAGATATTTTAATTGCGTACACAATACATATTTACTGGAATAAATATAATAGTAATAATAAAAGTTGTAGCTCATCATTTAGCTGCAACAACTTTCCATCGTAAATCTCCATTTAATATCCTTTAACGGTTAGCCTAGCTAGCTAGTTTGCGAGCAGCTGTGCCATGAGTGCTCACAAACAGTCTTGCTGCGGTTCAGTGATAGGGCGACACAGTCGGGGTACATCTCTGGGAAATCATTTCTCCCTCGGCTTTCTTCCTATTTGTAACTTGTCCTTTCAAGCAAGACGGCCCTTAAAGTTCAGTGGCCCATTCTTCAAAAAAGCCTATTACTGCCTGCTTGTGATTCTCTATCATGTGGCGCACAGACCAGCCATCCCTCCTTTTTATGTTTCCCTCCTCTCGTCATCTCTTTCTGAAGCCATGAGACGAGACGTGCTTGGAGAAAGGCCTGCGACCGCCGCCTTGAAACCGCCCGCAGCCTCCGCCGCCTTTGTGCAAGACGTCTGGCTAAAAAGGATCCATTGTTTTTGATACTTGACAGAGCGCCGACTTTGACTCTCTTTCGCTGTATCTCTGTGTGGCCCTGCCAAGACTGCCTCTCGGCATTAGACCTCTCCAATGCACCGCAAGAGCCCTTTGAAGATGACACTAACAACAACTGTCGAGCGCGTACGATAGCTCCATCTTTCCTGATATCTTTCGGTCCTCACGGTGTGTTGTTTGATAAATGGATCTGATTTGTGTCGTTAAGCAACGGGCTGACGCATTAAGGCGCCGTCTAATGAGAGTTTAATGAGATCCAATACATGCGCAATCGGAAATTCTGGCTTTAGCAAGATAATACATAATGTGCTTATATGTTCATTATTGTGCTTGTATTGCTTTGCTCTTTGTAGTATAGTCTTCATTTTTCTCCATTGCCCTTAGTCTCTTCTATGAATTCCCTTGAGGTTGCCAATTGCCACAAGCACACTGTTGGTAGTGTTCTTTCCAAATAGATTTGAAAGGTCTTTTTTTCTGTTGTATCCTTCTCCTAACTGATACTGTTGAACAAAGAGATCCTCTGATGCTGTGAAAACTCTCTGGGCCATGTAAGTACTGGCTGCAATAGTGTCAAAGCCTACTAGAACGGCTGAATTTTATTTGGACTTATTTATAGACCCTTTGAGTGGTTGAATTATTATCATGCATTATTATTTAACATCAGTTCATTCATAATGTAGCCCCTTCCCCAGTTATAAGTGGGTGTGCGCACTTTTGCAAACTTGTTATTTTGGTTGTTGCCCTTTTCCCAATCCTGTTGTACAATAGAGGTGATAGGTCATATTAATTGTGTCTTGTTTTCTTGCTGTCTTGCTAACAAAACAGGGGTGTGTAGACTTTTACAATCTATCCACAGTTGCTTTGAAACTCTGTGTCAATGTCAGACAATGTCAGTCACAACTTTAATTCTTATATTAGGTGACATTTGAGACATAACCATGCCGCCACCTTTTATTATTAGCATAATTATAAAACCTTTCAGCACAGCTTCCTCCTGCCGCTCGTATGCGCCTCTGCCGCCACCACCGCATTTCCCTTCACACCCGCCCCTCGTCTGTGACCTCCGCTGTCATCACAGGCGTCCTTGAAGCGCACAAATCTCTCCGTTTCATAGTGAGCAACCATAAGGGGGCTTGATTGCAGCAAATTGATCCAGAATATCACTCTGAGCTTTTCATCTCACCGCCTCTTCATCTCTACTTAAGAAGTCCGCCATCACTTGTGTTTACATGCCGTCTGTTCGAGGGTTTCCTTCTCAGATGCGAACACCCTCCCCCCCCTCCCCTGTCTGGTTCCTTTAATTCTAACCCTTCCTCTGTATTCTGATCCTTTATAGCACTTCTTATTTTACATTTCTCAGTGGGTGTCCTTGAGGTGATGTCATCCATCGGACGAAGGGAGCCTTGGAGGAGGTTCACGGATCTCACGAGGCTCGTCCCGGTTCGCTCAGCTGGGCAGTAATCTGAGTCTCGTGTGATTCCAAGGCTGTGTAGAAATTCAGCGACGGGGAAAATTTACAGCTCAGGCCCGTCCTCGATGCGATGCACTGAGCAGGAGTGGGGGTGGCCAAGCGCGTCTTGTTGCCATCACTCCAAAGTGAGGCTAATTTATTGCAACGTAAAAAGACGCCGAGGCCTTGCTTTGTGACTTGCAGTATAATTTGGCATAAAGCTCTGGCCACTATGGTATTATGTTTTTATTGTATATATATTCTCCAAGGAACATTTATTCTCCTCAAACCATTCCAAAGAGTTTTTCTCTTCCATCAACTTTAGTCTTATTATGCAGTTTACGAGTTGTGGGCTTGTGTCCTTCAAACTTCCAATTTTTTTTTTTCCCTTGTACTCTGACAAAAGGGTGTTTTATGTCTTTAAAAATGTTAAACATGCCAAAAAATACCAGAGTTATAATGAAGTGCAATGTTGCTGTTCTGTATTAAGGTCTAGGCCGGTCAACCGCTTCACAAAAATGAGGACACAAAACTCAGTTAATTACATCACGTCACACACAATTCATGAACGCGAAACCCGAAAGTTCCATGCCAAGCTGCGGCACACAAAAAGCTGACCAGCACATTGAGAAGTGACCTTCAGTATGTGTCACATTTAGATTTTTTTTTTTTTTTCCTTCCACGGCCACTTTCCTGCTCTATGCCAATTTGCATATTTATCAGAGCTGATCGTACTTTGACATGCTTTCATTTTTTTTCTTGCCGCTCGAGATGGAGCAGTAATGTTCCGTAGAGTGCCACACGGGACAATAGCAGGTGAGAATTATGCTGAGTGGGCATAATTTGAGTTTCTGCTGCTTTCACTCACTCGGTCATTGTCGCAGCCCCCACCTCTGCATAAACTTTCACTTCCCTTTTTCAATTTTGAACTCCTCCTCTTTTTTTTTCTTCACACAGCTCACAGTCAAAATGGTTCAAAAACATGTTAAATGTGCACTTTTGCCATTTTGCTGTTAAATCGCAATTTGAACATGACTTGTGTGGACTCAAACAAATGGTCTCCTTTCAAAATAACAAAGCACTTGTGCAATTTCATCACTTCCAAGGCAAGCGCAGCGGGGGAAAGAATTAATTTACACCAACGCTGACAAACTTGTTTAACTAATCCATTCATCAACAGGAAATTATTCTGCAACTACCATCAAGTTATCATTAATGTCGTTTATCAAGGGAAAATGTATGCCAGATGCTAATTCCTGCTGTTCAAACTTGCACATTTCCTGCTTCTTCAACATGATACAGATTTATATATGCCAAAGATGAATAGACTTATTTTTTAAAAAACATCATCATTAAACAAAAATAGGTTAATTTACAATAAGCTCCATTTATTAAAATACAGTTCATGCTTGGGCCTGGAAATATTCACACTCTGATCACCTAAAGTGTTTTTTTTTTTTTAATCAACTGAAAGGAATTGTCTGGCAATAGTAATGAAAAATATATTTCTAATTTTGTACTTGTTTCTGTTTTATAACTGTGCTAACTCTCTGGGTGCTGAAGTTAGAAGCAGCCTAACAAGTTTAGGTAAAAAGTTGTTTTTGAAGCTTTTAATCAACTATAAAAAAAGTGTCAAATAATTAAAATTGTGCTTTAAGTTTTCTGTATTATTTTAATTTTAGAGACCATTTAAAAAACGTAACTCAAAAGTTGACGTATGTAAAAAAAATAATAATCTTGGGTTTAACTGTATATTATTAAATTATTAACCACACCCTTCCCAAATGGGAACCCCCTGTTAACTGATCTTGTGTGCCACCTACAGGTCAGCAAATATTTCAGCAGTTCTTCGGTTTAAATTGACCTTCACTTAATTTGTTCCTAAGCCAAAAAACATTCCATATTGTATTCCATCTGCCAGTCACCTATGGAGGAATGTGTCTTCATTTAGAGCTACAATGCTTGGTTGGGCACAGCCGGAAACAGAGCAATGCACACAGACAAGCATATAAACATAAAAAACACAAGTGGTGCATTCGAGAAAACCCAGAGGAGACATTGTGATACACACACACACACACACACTGCAAATTCAGTCCCACTACTAAAGTTTGAGTCACCTCATGATGACAAACAATCGCTTAAATTTTTGCTCAAAGCGAGCAAGCTATTGATAGTATCTCCAAAAACTCAAATATCAAGGCTCTTATGATTAGCGTATGTAGCGAAGGCACAGATTGTATAACTGGTAACCCCTGGTACACCCCAACGATAACACAACTAAACACTGTGTCGCCTCACAACTTTGTGTTCTCCGTTTTACGGTGATGAGCAAAGCTTTTTGCGGTGGCGTAGTCTCCTTCGTGTTCCCGCATCAGAGGCTCGTTTGGTAAGCTCGGGTCGAGGCCCTCGTATAAAATTTCGATGCGATGGAATTTCACAGACGCCGAGTTCCCAACCGCGGCTCGGAGCTGCGAGCGCTCACATTTACGGCAAAAAAAAAGCTTGGCCCTGCTCTGCCGCGGCTCCTGAATGGCAAAGCCATTTGTCTCTGTGAAGGGCAAACAGGGGGTGAAAAAAGTGCAATAAAATCTAAGAGAAACTACTTAAATGGAGAAACGGGTTTTTTTTTTTGTTTGTTTGTTTACTACCTCTCCCGGGCCTACACACAGACACACACTGTGATGTTAAATTGCAATTAAGGAGAAGGACAAGTGCTTAGCGTTTAGCTAATTAGCATTTTCTCCGCTCAGCAGAAAGAGGCGGGAGAATCAATATGATATTAAGTTTGTGTATAGCAATGAGGCACACATCCACTGGCATCAATTAGCAACAGATTAGAGCAGAAAGACTGGCAAGAAAATAGCAGCTAACACCTAGGAGCTTTCGACTTTTAGCCATGTTTCTAATTGAATTTATTTTCACCCTTTTTTTTTCGAAAACAAATACTTGCGCTAGCACTAAATACAAATAAAATACTTGGAAAATTCAAATGTTTAATCCACAAAATGCTGGATGAAACTACTTTTTTTCCCCCTCACTATCAAAATAATATATTTTTATTTGACTATATTGAATCAAAACTTTTTGGGTCATTATCATCCTTACATTTCTTTAATGTGCTGCGTGCAAGAAATTGCACATGCAGTTCCACTGCCTTATTATTCAAAAGTTGAAAAAAAACTATTTAACCAGTCCATGAATCAACCGGAAATTATTCTGCAACTACTATTAAGTTGTCATTAATGTCGTTTATCAAGTAAAAAGAAAAAAATATGCCAGATAATTCCCGCTCTTCTAAAGGTGCATAATTCCTTATTCAACATAATTAAAATTTAGATCACGAAGGAATACATTTACATTTATTCATCAAAATTTATATAATCCCATTCCAGTCAAATTTCTTCATCATGTAAAGTTTTTGTAGCCTATGGAGGACTTTTTCAGACTTTTCCTTCTTAGCAGTCAAAGAAAGGTAAATTGAGCTGGTGATGCTTTTCAAACTCCACTAGGCGACGTGTGTCCAAATTGAATTCCATCATATAAAAATAATCTCAATGTTTCCGAGCTGGTAGTTGACTAGCATGCCTGTTTTTCTGTTTTTCTGCACCGTAGAGCAGCGGAGTAGAGGAAGAGCGAAGAAGTTGGTGTTCCTCACGTCTCGCGTTCACCCCGGAGAGTCTCCCGCCTCGTTCGTCTGTCAAGGTAAGCTCCTGTTCTCGTTTGGGGAGTGATTGAAATGCTGTAACGGTGGTCTCTAAGGAGTTTGATGAAGCCAAGAATTTCATCAGCCAAATGTGCAAGTAAGAAACGCAAGGCAGTAAATAGCATTGTAAATAATGCTTGTTTGGCATCAAACTGCAGTGGATCACTACAAAGAAGTATTAAGGCAGCACTGGAAAGGGAAAAATGGGAATATATCAACATAGTGGCCCTTGCTTGTGTCGATCTGTCATTGTGTAGGTCCGCCACTTAAAAAGAAGATCCCATTTAAACTTGGTTGCTAACCAAAACAGCAGCCCCCCTTTTTTCTACAGGGGAAAGTTAGGAAACCCCTTTCTGTGGTAATATTTCAATTTTATTATTAATTGTTTTTTATATTATGGGGGAAATTAATTACTTTATTATGTTATGATATTGTCTTTATTCTTGCAGAATATTCACATATCCTAATTTTATGACTCCGTCAGCACTGACTATATCCTCCAATATTTTGTAATGAATGAAATGACTTTATTGCCATGTTTCACTCAATATTCCTTCATATGTGACACGTATGGACCAAAAAACTGTACGAATGTCTGTTTGTGTATATTATTGGTACATATAATCTGAGCGCCTCACGGCCAAATGATGCATTGTTTTGCCTCTTGAGCTTGCTGTGCTCGCAACTAATAAAAGAGCTTGAAACATTTTTACACCTATGGGAAATTCTCTCCTTGAAAGACAATTTCTGCTTGATTTTTTTGTTTTGTTTACGACTTTTTGCTCCCAGCCGCTCTGATCCGACTCAGGTGAGGTGGCAGGCTTCACTTGTTTGCCTTCCATACTGCACAGTTGTGTTTCCGGCGCCATCTAATCCATACCGGTGCTGCCTAATTTTAACAGTGGGCCCTCTGTGTCCTTCACTCGTCTTTTGTTTCTTAAAAACTCAATTAATTGCACGCCGGGGTTGTCTATCAATTGAAGTCTTTTTCACAATGTGCATGTGTGTGTGCAAATATGTGTGATAGGTTTGATTGACTTCCTGGTGAGCCAGCATCCTGTAGCTCAGCTCCTGAGAGATTATGTGATCTTCAAAATCGTCCCCATGCTGAATCCCGATGGAGTGTATCTTGGCAACTACAGGTACCCACACACACAGACACACAAACGCAGAGTCTAGGCTGTACTAAAGCAAAAACACAAAGCCATTAATTCCCAATTTCAATGCGACTGTAAATTAAATACAGCTCACATATTCCACGGTTTTATTTCCCGCTACTTGAGCTAATATCCTCTTAACTCCACCTTCAGGGAGCCTAATGAATTCATAGAACTCACAGCAGTGCATTTGTTCAAATGGTATGTGGCCGTTGGGCTATTCTCTTTGCCCGTCCGCAGTCTCCTCCCCTCTGTCTTTTTAACACCATCGCTGCAGCTCTGTAGGCATTCTTCTGCCGTCCATTCGCTCCTCTTTCCCTTCTTCATAATTGCCTTTTACTTAATGTGCTCAGCCGCAGGAATACTAATGCGTGCCGAGATAGCCATCGAAATGTTCTCCGTGTGCGTTTGTGAGTGACATCTGGTGGCCGGACGCTCACACTGCATGCAAAAATAGTCTGCAGTGGTAATCAGTCATTAGCCGTGATTGGTAAGAACCTGAGTGGGGGTTTTTGTGAGCTCACTTCCAAAAGAGAGCAGTGATAAGCATATTGACAGAAGGTGACGTGTGATAGGCCGCACCTCACCAATCACACACGGCGGATTCCTCACAAACACACCGTCGACTCCGGCGGATCAGATGGTGGTGCAGAGTGGACGGCGATGGATGCATGCGGAGCCAAAGAATCAATGGCAGTTAACCTGGAATGAGTATTTTGTTCACGGCCGGCTGCTCGGCTCATTTGGCTGTGCGCTTTCAGTAACTCCCGTGTGGCTAACAGCTTCCGTAAATGTCAGAGATACAGAGGAGATACAAGATGACAACAAACAAGGGCAGCTCAGAGAGCACCTATAAATATAGCTCATCATTGGAAGCTGTCGGTAATGCTAAGGACGGCGTTTTCGATCCTTGATTCAGCCAAGGCACGAAAAATAACATTGGTCAAGAAATGCTCTAACAACACAATACTTGTTTGAGTCATAACTGGAGCAATGCACTTCCTGGTTCAATTATTTGTAAAGGTTATAGATTTAAAGATTTAAACCAAACCAAATGTCCCTAAAGATTTGCGATTAGTGTATTTGACAGAAATCTCATGCAATAATGATGAGCTCATCTTTATTTTCCAAGAAATTCACATATTTATTGTGTGACGGCCTTGACTTATTCTAAATCACAACAGTGCACTTTTTGATTGAAATTAAAAATAAATGTGATAACCGAAAAGTTGACCTGTTTATGTGTTTTTTGTTTTTTTTTTACAATTTCTTTTATTTTATTTTCTCAGGTGTTCACTGATGGGTTTTGATCTCAATCGCCACTGGCAAGACCCCTCCCCATGGGCACAGCCCACACTTCATGCTGTCAAACAACTCATTTTGGAAATGAGCCAAGACCCGGTGAGTATGTATGCGAGTGTTTGTGAAGGAAAAAAAAAAGTGCTTAAATGTGACCTTGGAGCCGACGCATCCCATTCCTCGAGCTTAGCCAAGTACGTTGTGCCGTCTCCCTGCTTGGTTCAGCATGTTTCCGCCAATCTCGTTTGCGCTCGTGTGCTTGTGGGGTGCAAGATAGGCTAGTCAGCACCTCCAGAATGTCAGCGTGGCTCTCTTGACCATTCCTAATGTTTTACTCAAGCAAGTTTCTTTGCTTTCACTTGCTACTCGCCCCCTCCTCTTTCCGATTAAAGGGACGCTGTCAAAGGGCGTCTACGCGGGCCAGGTTTTTTTATTTTCTTCTTTGTTTCTTTGGTAATTATAAGCAGAGCAGCAGGTTGGTGGGATTACTGAAGGTCAGTTCGTGTCCTGGGAATATTCTACCCTTTTGTGCACTCGTCGAAGGCTGATAAGGGGCGGGACGAGGGGCAGGCCAGAAATGGGGTGAGGTGCGGGGCTGGCATGGCGCAGATTAACCTTTTTCCCCTCCAGCGCTGACACTGATCGATAAACTCTGTCACGGCCGCGGGATCCACTCTTTGCTGTCATTCACACCCGCTGGCACAAACACAACCTTATATTTATCATTTATATTTAAAAACTTATAATTAAAAAAAACAATGGGAAAATGAAATTGAAATTAGTTTTTTTGCAAAAATAACATTAAAAAAATAAAAATGCATTGAAAAAAAAATTGCCATAGCTCACAATGGAAAAAAAAATAAATTGAAAATGTTTTTTTACAAAGATAACAACACTGAAAAAATAAAAATCCTTTGGAAAAAAAAATACCAAAATTTTTGCCATAGCCCACAATGGATAAATATTCAATTGATTTTTTTTTTTTTACAAAAGCAACATTAAAAAAAATTAAAATGCCTTAAAATAATTCACAACTTTTTTTGCCATAGCCCACAATAGAAAATATTAAATTGAAAAAACATTTTTTTACAAACGCAACAACATTAAAAAAATAAAAATGCTTTGAAAAAAAATATTATATTTTTGCCATAGCCCACTGGAACTGGATTTTTCCGTGCATGGCAGGCCTAAAACCACCTTTGCCAGGGGGTCATTTTAACTCTTTTTGTGTTTGTCATTATGTGTGTCAGTTTACCATTTTAAACCGACCCGCGGTTAACAGTGTAGACACCTTATTGCCATCTTCTCTTTCTTTCTGTGGCTAATCACCTCTACAGCCTCCTCCATGACTCCCTCATAATTGCCTCATGTCTGTCGGTCTGTCTGTCTGGCAGCAGCCGCTTAATCCCATTAGAAGCTCTACTCACGTGTGGGGCTCCCTAATGCCAATGTCAATGACAAGTGCGCTGCCAGGTGGCCTCGATGCCTCTGCCCTCCATTCATGCTCATTTCACACGGCGGGCACAAGGTCCACCTGGGCCGGGAGCTCCATTAACAGGAGATCAGCAGCAGTTATGGCAGCGCAATTGGCCAGAGATAACAAAAGCCCGCCCTCACTCGCCGACAAATCAGTTTATTGGTCAAGTGAGGATGATGGGTGCAAAAAAAAAGTCCAATTTTCAGGTAGTTTCTCACAACGCAAACAAAATGGCCAAAACAAAACCAGCTGGCAGTGGAGAGATTGATCTCCGTCCGATGTTTGTCTCTTGACTCAGATATTACAGCAGCATATTACCGCACCCCCCTCCACGTGTACGCATCCACAAATGATGAGGCAAATAAATAAATAAATCACTTACTGCGGGAAAATAACGGATGGTCCCGCAATTCCTGCCAGAAGGCAACAGGTGGTGTTTGACAAACTCAATTCTTGAGTCAGCCATGAGACTAAACTAAAAAAAAAAAAAAGACACCCTTAGAAAATCACATTCTGGGTTTTTTTTTTTTTTTTTTTTACCATGACACATTCTTCCATGTGTTTATGCGATTTGTTTATTAATGGCAAGAGATAGGATTGGCTTAAAAACATATATACTTATTACCAAATATGGCAATTAGGAATTAAGGCATCAGTGCATTTTCAAAATGATTTTGATGGAACTACTTTGCATCCTGTTGAAACCCTGATAAAACCACCGGTATTTATTTATAATACTTGTAAACATCCCAGTCATAGCTCTCATCAGCTTCCATCTGAAGGCAAGCTGTTTGATGAAATTCCATCATTTACCATCTGCAGCTAAGCGTTGGTCAGCAGTGGGAAAAAAAAAAAGTGGCCAATGGAGTCAGTGATGCAAGGAGCTATAATCTGTTTCCAAAGTAGCGCCTTGTTTGTTTTGAAAGAGAGAAATGGAGAGGAATAAAAGAGAAAAGGGAGGGTGGTGAAGGGGAGAAAAAAAAACAGAAAGACGTCCGGAGAAACAAATGGACCCATCTCGTTGGTAAAGCATTGCTTTTCCAGCTCATTTATCAAATGCAGAAGAAGAATTCTGTTTGATTGGCTGATTACCAAAAGCATTCATCACTGCCTGACGCTTCCCCACCAATTTGACAGTGCCATTTTGGATAATTTGTTAAAGACGACACAGAGGTCGTTGTTGCCCTGGCTTCTTTCTGACCTTTTTAATATTAGAAAATTAATTTTCTGCCCAAAACAAATACATTAGGTTGCTGTCAAGACACGGTGATGAATTTTGCACCTTGAAATCTCTCCAAATGCCGACCGACCTTCCGTCCTCCTGCACATTTTCTCTTCTTCTTTCTCTACTTTTCTTTGTTCAACACTTCTATTCGCATTATGCGCCAAGCTGTGATGTTTGTGTTTGTTTAAAGCCACTCACGTGTGCGTTAAAGTGTCCTCTGGTGTCAACCAAACATTTCCAAGCCTTTTTGGAGAGCCAATTTTTTTCCCCTCTCCTTCTCGCTTCAATCCCTTCATCATACCTCTTTAATTTTAGCCCCGCTGGAAGCCGAATTGTCTCTTCTTCACAGATAAGTCCACTTCTACCGGTGTCTCATTTTATCCTAAGCAGGATCCATTTCCCAATTTAAATTCTAACCGGAGAAAAAATACAAACTACAAATTCCGTCAAAATTTTGAATTCTTATGATGGATTTCCACTTTCGTCCGACCAATACAAGTACTAATGAGTCGTCGCCGATACTGATACCAACTACCGATACTACTCGTCGTTTTGATGCGAAAACATAATTTTGAGGGAGACTTCGTACATATATTAAGGGATAAATAAAGTGAAGTCTGACTATGTTTAAATTATACATTCAATTCTAACTTGGAAAGGAAGTTTGCTGTTCGAGTTTTTTCCGAGATTTTGACACCCCTGTCTTGTCACCTCCGCCACGGTGAGCTTCCCTCTCTATTCCATACGCAAAAGTCGAGGCACAACGAGGTGTCTGCACCCGTTCAACCTGATTACGTTCATAAACGGATAAATACCGTCATCAATATATGAGAGCACCATCCGTGCTGACATGAAAGGAGGGAGGGAAAAACAGAGTGATGGAACCAGGCGGTCGGAGAAAGGTTTTGTCTCATTTCCTCTCGCCCCTGAAGCGGGTCGTGCCATCTGCCGTGTTCTGTCACTATGACATCGTTAGAGGGTCACTGACCATGTGCCCCCGCTTCTCGCGATTGGCTCCTTGAACCTACGACATGCTGCGTGGAATATTACACACTCTGCCACATTTGACTTAATTCTTAGGTGGAAAATAAATCAAGTCTAAGTTTTTAAAAACGTTACAGTTATTTTCAATTTCGCCGACCACCTGCAATACTCCAAGGGACCACTAGAGGGGCGCGGACCACCGGTTGACAACCCTTGTTATAGAGAATAAAGGGATATAGATTTCACTCCATCACACTTGTCCCTAAATGTTAGCATAGAAGCTCACATGGCGAATGAGATTAACTTTTCTTTGCGAACAAGCGGAACTTTTCCTTCTCCTCCAAAAGGTATGCTGCTGATGCAAAGGGCTTTATTCCCGAGCTTGTAATCCTGCTTCAATCAGCTCTTTTTTTTTTTTTCCTTCCCCGTGTAAGGATAAGCTGGGCATTTATGGCTCTCGCCGCACCCCCCGCACCCCGCTCTAATTAACATGCAGCAGATAAGCACTTGTAAGACAAAATTCATTCGTTTGACCTTCTTGGATTTACAATAAACTGTTTATGGCCACCGTGAGTTCAGCACACACGGGGCACTTTTCCCCGGAGTTTTCATCACCGGGCTTTTTAGTTTGTCTTTTCGGAGAAGCGTTTGTTTGGACCGGTCGTCTCGCTCCGCCACTTAAATTGTCTTTTGACTTTCATTCAGCAGGGTCTGTTTCTTAATTGCCCCTAATTGCTTAATTACAATTTCAAATGAACAATTCTGTAGGTCAGAGCGGGTTGCTAATTGAAGCATCAATCACAGTAGGCGGCCTGCAGAACTGTCTGGCTTTGATTGACAGTGCATTAAGCGAGCATTGTAGTCGGCTTGGATGTGACATTGTGGCGGGCTGTTATTTATGTGACCACGCCGTCATAACTGTCCTTCATGGGATGTTGTGAAGGAGAACTCAATCTGGGGACAAAAGTGCTCAGAATTAATTGGAATTTTTAAAAAAAATGTTTCACACACAAGATGCATGTTCTGCTTCCACTAGTGTGTATATTTGCTCTTCAGTGGGCTGGAACCATCATTGTGTCACTTGACGCCATAACGTAGACAACCATCTAAATATACGCTTGATAGTCATGCTTGAAGAAATCTGTTTTGTGGTCGCTACAGCACAGTGATGGTTTAGGGTCAAGGAACGTTAGATATAGGCGAGACATGACGTCAAAAGCCCAAGGCTGTCAAGCGGAGGGTTGAACTTTTAAGCAAAAGTAGGAAAAACAAAAGTCCACCGTGTTAACATGACAGCATCAGCCAAGCGTGAATCTAAGCTTGGGATTCGAACCCAGAACCTCAGCACTGGCAGGCTTGGATGTTTGATACACCCTTCCAAATGCTGGGTTAAAAATTGGATCCTACTTTTTTTTTTTTGGTATAACACACTTTCTATCCTTAATCAAGTGGCCGTAACGCTAACTTTCTTGCCAAATGCTGGAAAAGCATGTTGGATTTTCTGATAATGTGTCCGTCTCATTTTTTTTTTTAAACCTGACTATATGAAACATGGTTAGAATTTTTTTTTTTAACTTTATTTATTTATTTATTTATTTATTTATTTATTTATTTATTTATTTATTTATTTATATTTTTAAACTGTCAGCAGGGAACCCAACAAAAAAAAACAAATTGTGATACGAACCGCAATTCCCTCCGTCTCACCTTTTTCCTCTTTTTATTCCCCCTCCTCCACTCAGGGGTGGTTTCCCCCGTTTGGATGAAACTCCCCCACGTCGCTCTCAACCTTAAGTGAGCCGGATAGGCCGCTGTCTCTTTTTATACCGGCCCATCTCCCTCGCTTTTATCTCTTTGTCTCTATATATTACCTTCGCCTTGCATTTCCGTCCATTCCTCCCCCCGTTTTCTTTTCCTTCCGTTGTCTTCCCTCCTCCTCCCTTTTCCGAGCGCCTTCCCCCTGCCGCCGTTCCTTCTCTCCTCTGGGGCTCCATCCATCAGGTTGTCGGGGGCCGCTAGTGGCCGACTCCCAGCCACCATATTTCACCGCCAGCCAGCCAAGCAGCTGACAGCGCAGCCACCGCCAGGAAATTGCTTTGGCTGTGAGCGGAATTTCAAACGCGGGGCCGCTCCGCATCAAGCGGGCCGCCCAAGAACCGCATCCCTCGCTCTCTTTCTGTCTCTCCACCCTGTCAATCTCCGTGCACGCCTCCACACACATCTCTATGCTTTTTCTTCCCATGTTTGTCTTTTTTTTTTTTTTGGGCACGCGCTCTCTCCCGTCTCTGCTTGGCTCCCCGCCGCCGTCTTTCTTTCTCCCAGCACTGTTTTCGCTTCTTGTTTTCTGTGTTTTAGTTGTTCCACCTCTCTGCCTTCTCCCTCCTTCCTCCTGCCCCCTCTTTCTCGACAAACATGGGGAATAAAGGGAGCTGCTGAAAGTGCAATGAGAGGTAGAGGAAGTAGCGGTGCTGAAGTGTACGGGTGGCTATGCTCCAGTTTTGCACTTTTACACGCCTGAGATTGTTTACAAAAACTTTTCAACAAATACATATTGAGATTTAGATATTAGATTGTATGATTTTGATATGTGGGTCATGACCATGTTTGTCTGTGTCCCGATGACAGAGCGTTAGCTTGGAGTTCTACATCGACGTCCACGCTCACTCCACCATGCTGAACGGCTTCATGTACGGCAACGTGTTTGAGGACGAGGAGCGCGTCCAGAGACAGGCCGTCTTCCCCAGACTGCTGTGCCACAACGCGCGCGACTTTTCCTTTGTCAGTCTTAGCACACACACACAAACACGCAAGTTGTGCATTTGTGAATTGTATCTTCATAAAATGGGAAGTCAGGCTGAATATTGCTAGCGAGACATGTGGCCCAGGGGTCATTCCCCCCCCCCCCATACTCTGCCCATTCAGCATGACCCACAATGCATTGCTGCAGCAGCACAACACAATCATGGCAAAATCCCAACGGTGGCTGCAAGTTTGCATTTCAGCAGCAGAGTGTCAGTTATTGCTAACAGTTTTTTCCCGCGACACATTGTGTAGCATTGCTGACACCCGCAAATCAAACACATTTTTATTATTGTCAATTCCATGTTGTAAGAGGTATTTCTCAAATGCAATGGATATATTTACATTTTCTTTTGTGTCTATTTGGGGCAACAAATGTCAGAGTGCTTTGAGTTTAACACAAGGGTTCAAAGAAAGTGCTTTCCAGAAGTTGCCTCATCTCGTCTCCTTTGTGTTTTTCTTTCTGACAGTCCAACACGTCTTTTAACCGTGACGTGGTGAAGGCCGGCACTGGCAGACGTTTCCTCGGCGGTCTCCTTGACGACACGTCCTACTGCTACACTCTAGAGGTGTCTTTCTACAGCTACATGACCTCTGGCAGCACGGTCCCCGTGGCCTACACTGAGGAGACATGTATCCTTGGCTGTGTCTTTTCTCTTTATGTTCGGGTCGACAGCAACCGTAACGTTCCCTTTTGTGTCTGGTAATTAGGCGGCCGGTGTGTCGTCAAAATGACAACGTACAGGCTTTGTGTGCGAGTTTGCATCAGGTCGTGCGCGCTCACTACAAAAGCCACGTTGCTCTTTTGTCGCCTCTCGTCGTGACAGGTACGTCGAGTTAGAACGAGGACGCGATAGCCTCGTCTATTGATTCCGGCAGGCCCGTGTGTAGTCAGGCTCGGGTGACGCTTTGATTGCGCTAAACAAAAGAACAACGAGGCAAACAAGGTTCCTGTCGAACGCGATCGTTGGGACGCACAAACGCACATCGCGGCCGCTCAAGGTCGCTTGTGTCTTAATGGGCGCTGATAAGAGGAGGAAGTTTTCCCTTCGGCCGACCTTCTCCAGACTGGAGGGCTCCCGAGAGCGGGCCGACGGCGCCGAGATCTCGGCGAGGGTTTTAGAGAGGTGATAAGGAGTCTTACGTGTGATGTGCTTAAGTGTTCCTGCAGATAGAAGGGAGGTTGGAGGTGGATGTAGCCCTAGTGCCCTCTAGTGCCACGGCTCGTGCCACCACAGGGAAGCTTGAGTGCAGAAAGGAACATTGGCGGCTTAATTAACACTGCAGCAAGATGTGCCTTGTTGTGCTTTGCAGTGGCTTCATCATATTGAGAGCCGGGTGTCATATCTTCCAAATCGTGTTTAATTATGAGACACGTTCTAGCTAATATTGGAGTTAAAGTCACTTCTTAATTTCTGCATGTTTGTCTTTTCACTGTATTCACAATAATGTGGCAAACAAATGTAAGAAGGCACGCTAAAAGATCATATTGACAAAAAAATTACTATTTGATAATGAGAAATGAGGAAAAACACTACGGCAGGGCCATAATGGATTTTTCAAACAGATGGACCAGGTCATTCCTAAATGAGGTTGGAAGTGTGCATGTAAAATATATGGGAAAATAATAATAATAATTTATAATGATGATCATGATAATAATAGTAAAAATAATGGTCTAGCTGGATCTTAGTGTGTAGCACTTGTGTTGTCCTGAGATTTTTGGCTCGTGATTTAGGTTCTGTTCCATTTCCACTCCAGGTCAAATTGGAAGAGAAGTCCGCCCCTGGTGGGTGGACTTCCCTGATCTTTTTTTGTTTCCCAGTCAAGTGTGTGTTTGTGTTCATTTATGAAAAGGGAAGGGTCACAATGAGGCAGGGTCCCGTGTGGTGGGCAAGCTTCACAAGGGGAACCCGGTGCAGACTAGAGATTGGGGTCAGGCAGGTTGAAGGAGCCGACCATGTCGCTTTTTCCGCCCCGGCGCTCTGCTCGATGGAGCGTACAAATCATCAACAGAGACCTTTAGCACCTCCACCCCACCTTTCTTCACCCCCTCCGACACACACACATCCTGGCACGCAATCAAAACCAACACATAACAAATAAATAATCACCACTTATTCAACCACTTGACTGTCCTTCTCCAAAACTGGCCTCTTAACATTTCTCCTTTTTGTCACAGTTTGCAAGCGATCCAAGTGTGTCTGCATGTTCCACTCATGTCCTCCTTTCTCCTCCAGTCTGTCCTTTCCTCTCGTCTCATCACCCAGAACATAACAGCTCGTTATATCATCTAGTCAAGCTGAGAATCCTCTTCTCCAAAACAGCAGGGACAACCTCTATCCTGTCTGCCTTCTCTTTGTCCTCTAATCATCCGCTCCCTCCACGTGTGTCTCCGTGCATGTGTCTGCGTGCTGCCTTCCTTCCTTCCTTCATGTGTTTCCTTTTACATTTACTTACTTGTCACACCATTAAGTAAAGCAAACCCCTCCCACAGCTAACTAAAAGAGCATTTCATCCGTTTTTTTGTCGACTGAAAACGACATCACAGTGCCAAAGGGCTCAGCTTGCCAACGTCACATGACCAAACCCCCCAAAAAGATAGTGATTTGGCAAAATGGCCGACCTATTTTTGTGCAATGTTAATGTTACAGTGGTTTGCGATAATAAATATCCTTTGCGTCATTTCTGATGAACACTTAGGCCCACTACACTACTGCGTTTTATCGTCGGTCACGATGGATGCACCTAAGGAGAAAAGTGAGGCGCTACTTGGTGTGAAAAGTTTGCGAAACACCGCTTTAGGAAATTAATGCTGTGAATGATTGCAGTTGTAAGCGCGCGAGACCTTGTTGTTGGCTCGTTCATGCATCATGCGGAGATCTTTGACTTTGAAGACTTGGCTAAACTTGAAAGTACATTTACGCCGGTACTCCTCCGTGAAAAGATTTTAATCGTGTTGTCCTCGCCAGGGACTGTGTGTTTGCCTCTGGATCCGCAGAAACACACACTCATTGTCAGCTGACAGTCAGCCGTGCACCACACAACAGTGGGAAGCCATGAAATAGCAGAGCTGCCACTGGAACGCACTACGCATCAGTGCACCTGACACCCAGCGGAGGGGCTGTGACAGGTATGCAAATGATATAGCTTGGAGGCAAATATGCTTCGCTTCCTCACATCACACACATCATCTCGCGCCAGCGGGTGCGCGGCCTCACACGTGCTCCAGCAGAGGCGCACAGCTGATTGCACAGGTATTGTCAAAAGAAAGCACTGGTTTGTTTGGATGTGAGCGTCGGCAACCATGCACAAAATCGTGCGAATGTCCGCTCGCTCGTCGTGGTCGGACATGACGACGTGGAGAGGAAAGGTCGCGCGGACCCGCTCGCTAACTAAAAGAGGAGTCGGTGAGTCGAAAGTGGCAGTTGATGTGTGATCGGTGACAAAGTGCCAAGATGAGACCGGTGTCATTGTCACCTACGAGTGCTAGAAGCAAAAAAAAAAATAAAAATTGTCATAGTACTGAGCCAAATCCTTTAATACAAAAGAAACCACTGTCTAAAATGTATTTCAGATCAAAAGCTAAAAAAAGAAAGTTGTGTCTTGGAATATGAATTGATTTTTTTCTGTGATTGTGCTCATAATTCAAAACACTCGTATCGCAAGTGACCTTTACCCATTGAAATGAATTTGAATGGCATTAGATGCCGGCCTCCGCTTAAAATGTGGACAATGTTCTTGTTCATACCCGGCATAGTTTGTTAGCTATGGCATTTTGCATTTTTTCATTAGCATTGAGATAAGCAACTTTGTAGGATAGCTCGGTGGTTGTTTAATATATATGAAATATAATTCATTTCATTTTATGTTCAGTTTGACAGTAACTGCGAGTGGCAGTTGACAAGTTGAAGCCTCTTTTTAAAGAATTGTTGCCTACCTGTCAAAATGCTGCTTGTAGTGAAAAGAGTTGAATTCACAGCCACCATGCAATGTTCGTCTCTCAAATTTCAGCTCATAAGTCAAAGCAAAAAAATTATCAAATCAGAGCAACAGGCTCCTGTCAAAAAAAAAAAAAAAAAAAATCACATTCAAAATAATTTCCCCAAATTAACTTGGATAGTCTTCGTGCTGATTAGCAGAAAAAAATGCCTGGCCACAGTTTTGCTGCCAACAAAATTGTTATTATTATAATCAGGACTGAACTGAGGTTTTGCATGAGCAAAACAAAACTGCATAACAAAAATTGTTGAATTAGCTAAAGATAGTGACTGAAGAAAACATACTGTACTCGTATCTCTATTTATTTATTTATCATGCAATTTATGGAGGTTAGATCAAATAACCAAAGTATGATATGAAAATAGCGTTACCTGTTTTCACATCAGGAAAAAAAATAAAAATAAAAGTGTTATGTGGATACTAATACTAGAATTGAAGTCTTTTCTGTGTTCAAATTCAAAAGTTGACTTCAGTAATCCTGTGAGGACAAATTAAGTTGTCTCTTTTGTTAGCTATAAATAGTTTATCATTTATCATTGTCTCGTTCATGGGCGTTACTTCCGCCTGTGGGAAACAGGTGTTAGGCCTTGCCAGAGGTCTTCGCTGCACTGATTGTCTTTTCCCCCCTTAGTTTTAACTTTCCATTCAAGTGTGATATTCAGAAGGAACTCTGAATGCAAAACTCAGACACACACACGCACACACACGCACACACGCCTGTGTTCTTAGCCTGAGCGTCCCCTGAGCTGCCATTACTTGGGTGCCCCCTAGCGGCCTTATACGGATGGTTCGTTGTGTCTGTTTTGTTGTGTCTGTTTTGTTGTGAGATGTTGGTACCCCATTGTCATTTAATATTGACATTTTGTGAAAATATTCTGTTATTTTTAATTTAATGTACAGCACATGTTCCAAAAAATCTGATACAGGTGCATGTTTACCACTATGTTGAATCACCTTTCCTTGAAACAACACTTAATAAGCTGAACTGAGGGCACTCATTATTTTATAAGATGGTTTAATGCTACTTCACACCTGCTACAGATGATTTGATTTAAGAATAAATAAAAAACTCACCTAGTTGCTGGTTTTGTGGTTAGGCCAAAGCAAAATCCCAGTATAGCTTTGGCGCCATCTAGTGGCATTGAAAGGTAATTACAGTACGGTATAAACCTGTTTGAGAGGGGATGCCTTCAAATTGATACGAATTTTTACATCAGTACTCTGTCCCTGTGAATAGCAGGCATTGACTGTTTACACTTGAAACTTTGATCGCCATTCAAAGTTTCGGTCTCAAGTTTGCTCTTTTCACGTCCTCGATGTCTTTGAGTGTGGTAAATCGCTAATTGAGGATAAAAGTGGCCTTTTCTGTATCGCTGTTGCTGACTAGCCTCTTAATTAGTCATTGATAATTAGTTGTCTTTTGTGTCACTGCAGTGACAGCAACTGTCAGTGGGCTTCATTGATGCCTCCGATGTCCCCTCCCTTGTCTCCGTTTAAATCCCGTCCGACCAGGACAGCGTTCTCCTTGTTCCTTATCCATCGAAACACGGGGGGCCTTGTCGTCCACCCGTCACCTTGTCTGTCTTTCTGCCAGGACCGGGCGCCGGAGACGTGATGGCGAAAGCCGCTAAATGCCGTGCTGACAGTAAATAGCCGCGGTAAACAAGTCGTGACGTCCCCGGCGCTCTCGTCTGGCTCATCAGCACACAGGCTGGCACATGTCCTTGAGCCGTGACAATGACCCGCCATCGATTAAACACGACGCCCAAGAATACACCTCTGCGGCAGGCGGCCCCCTCACCGGTCACAAAATTAGGTACACCTGCACATTTTAATGAGATCCGATACAAGGGCAGCATCCAAAGTTCCACTTTTATAATTGTTATTATGCTAAAAAAAAAAGTTCAACTTCTTTTTTTTTTTTTGCTTCAATTGACTGGACATTGTGCTGCTCCTTCTGGTGTGTGGGCTTTGTCCACCAGGGGGCAGTAAATTCAGGATCACCTGGGGTCTTGGATCATAAAGAGATAACTAATCAGTGATGTTGTTGTTTAATTGATTAATTCCAAATGTTACTGTTGTTCAGGAATAACAAAAATTTACCATTTTTAATTTTTTCACCCACTTACGTTGTGGTGCACACCATTGCTTCGTAATTCAGAACCTGAGGTGTCCCGCACTCTTGCACACAGTAAAGGCATCCTCCTAATCTCCAATTATTCATCCTCTCCTATAATTTCCACCTCACACTCACACATATAAAGGAGGAAGTTCTCCTTCATAGGCTGACCGTCCATCACGACACCTTCTGTAATGGACGGCGAGCCGTGACAAGCCAAGCTGAGTGGCCATCTGCTCACGGTGGGGTCCGAGAGATATTTTTGTCGCTGAGCTAGCCTGGCGAAAAAAAGTTGGGACTGACGCCCAGTTCTGCTGATAGGAAAAATATGTGTGGAAAGGTGTTAGCGGGGGAGGGTGCAGTAAAAACTTTTGGGAGGTCAGGATGAACACCGAGGATAGGAGATGAATAATGTTTCTATTCTCTTCTGTACAAGATAGTCGACAAAGTAGAGCAGCAGTAGTTTATATGAGTTTATATAAATTATTTATTTTATATTTATTATGGATGGACGGATTGATGGATATTAGACATTAGAAAGTCAACCTTGTCTAACGTGCGTCATGTCACACCACTGGTTCACGTCGGCGGCGTAAACATCTTTGACCGTGCAAGTCATTGTGTTCAAACAAATGTAAAAGTGACCATCTGAAAATCCATATCGGTATGCCAGCTGTTTCCATCAAATACATTGCAGACAGACAGATGATCCGACAGATGTCACCAACAAGGTAATGGCGGGGAAAAGGAGACAAACGATCTCGTCGCATAGCTTCGTCATGTAGCGGTGCGATGAAGGATGGACATAGCCAAACATCAGTGACCCGTAAGATAAACTAGCCTGTGTTTTATATTTGTCTGAGGTCCACGTGCAGTGTGTAAGGATGATGGGGAGGTTAGATAAAGAAGGCGGCCTGGCCTCAGGTGAAATGTGCAGCGTGTTGCGGATATTGTCTATCTGCGTTCTCCGCATCGTTTCGGTCTGCGTGATTGGAGACACGATTGTCTTTGTGTGCTTCGCTACTTCTTCATTATCTCAACCTGATTGCCATCATTACTCGGCCCACAAGCCTAATGATCCCAGACTGAGCAACAACACTCCTTGGCCCTCAGCCTTTTTAAAAAAAAAGCAAAGCAGTTATTGATGTTTTTTTTTTTTTCTTCCTAATGTATTGAGGGACGGTGATGTGAGCGCTCACCCATGAATTCAAAGTAGGTCTTGCCATATAAGTAATTGCTTATGTTTGATTCATGGCGCCATCATATAGTTAGCTTTTGCGTCGCTTAATCCTGGATGAGCTACGTTGTTCCTTGAGGATTTATGCTGCTTCCTCATTATTGATTGGAAATCACAATGTATTGGGATCAGCAAAGGTTTCAGGCGGGGTGTCTAAAATCTATGCAGAGATGCTCTGCTTTGAATTTCTAATACTGATAAACATCCTTAATGACCTGATAATTGTTGCGCCGCAGTCTACTAATATCTTTTTAAAGATTAATGTCATACGGTATCATCAAAGCATGAACCGTATTGATACAAAGAAGTCAATGATGATTGGGATCCATTGTAGAGTTTTTACAAACAGATATAAACTTTTTAAATTTTTCATTTGAAGACCCAAAAAAGGCCTTAACTGTGGTGTCGTCAGACATGAGGCTGGGTATGAATGTGGCTCGGACCTTCCTGGATTACTACAAACTCAATAACCTCATCACTGACAACGTGCCTGGTCACCTTCAAAGGTAAAGTTAGTATATTCCGATGGAAATTTTTTTTTTTTTTTCCTTCACTACAATGTTGTGTTTTTAGCAGATGTAGTCGCTCATAAGGTTTTTGCCTACAGTTTTGAAGTGGCGTCTAAGTCAGACGGTGACGTGGTGGATAGAGAGAAGGAGAGAAGCCAGCATGTCAGACACTAAATGGACACAGACAAGAGGAGCCTTCACTCGTCATCACTTTGAAGATCGACATCTTTATGCCTCAGGGCATAAATGGACTAAAAATGTCACAATTCCCTCAAAATTATTTATTACTACAAAATGTTTATGTATGATTACATGTGAATGCAAGCAAGCTTACTACAGCTATTTAAATGTGTAATGTTTTTTGTTGTATTAATAATAGTAATAATGTAAATATTGTTATAAACGTTTTCTCATTGCAATAATTCCAGTATTTGTATAAAAGACACATTAATGATGCAGCGTTTGTAAAACAATGCAAAACAGTGTATTGTGTATATAGTAAAAGGCTGTGTACAATAACTCCTTATATATTGCTCAAAGATGAGTTTGCCATATTTTTAGTCATATTCAAACTTGAGGATAAGGCATCCCCAATTTTAGGGGAAGGGAACCTGATCCATGTTTTGTGTTCTGCCTTTCTCCAACACACTTGATTCAAATGATCAGCGAGCTCATCAATAAGCTCTGTAGAAACCTGAAACGATCATTAAACAAACTAATGCATAATGTATTTATTTTGTTGAACATCTACGACGGAAAGTCGACCAGCTGTCCCAGGACAAAGCAACTATGCAACATAGTAAAATGGTGTTTGCCTTTGTTTTAAAGAATATGTAAATTATTAATATAACTGAATCATTTTAAGTATAAATAAAAGTACAGTACATATAAGTACTCTAGATAATTTTCATTTGACTATTAAAATAATGTCAATACTGACAAATGAGTGAACGTTTCCAAACAGTCTGTAATAGTGTTAGCTTGTGAGTGGACGATCCGTTCAAACGAACGAATCTTTTCAGTGAACGATAGTGAACGAATCCCTCGGTGGGGGGTTCAGTTCATATGACTTCAACCAGTAGGTGTCGGTAATGTACATTGAAGCTGGTGCCACTTCGCCGTAAAACAAAATGAAGAAGAAGATGACATAACTTCCGGTTCACGAACAAGTAGTGAATATCATTTTCTATTCCCCAACTGAACGGATCGATGAGTGACCGAGTTAGTGAGTGAGTGATTTGCATTTCCAGTTCATCGCGAGAACGGACCAGTGAGAAAACCGATCCTGACTTTCCCGTTCGCGAACGAGTCAATGGGTCAACTGCCTTCCTTCCCCTGCATCAACGGATCAGTCAGTGGACGTGTTGCGTCTCCCTCCTGGCGTGAACTATGTAAGCCAGAATGTCGATTTACGATTTGCCAAGGAAAGAAAGAACCACTCACTGAAACACCACTTCTTTTATGCACGTTTTCTCTAAGATAACGGCTAACTTTATTGCTTGAAGGGATGCGCCGTTATGTAACAACGGGGAGATTATGCTTCTCTTTGGGTAATCTTGATTTTATAACACTTAAAATAACGTGTATGCATATATACGCCTAAATATTGTTATCCAATATATCTACTGGAATTAGGTTGCTGGTTTGAAATGTACTTTTATTATTATTATTTTAATAAACATTAAAACCTGTTCAAACTTGTCTGGTGTTTTATTCCTTGTTTTTATTTTTTTGGGCATGTAAACAAAAATTTGACATTTGGTTAACTGCTTTATATGACAATATGTATATGTGTTTTACGGTGTGTAATATGTATTGGTGTCCACCAAAATAAAGAGCAAGTAGTCAAATACACATTCTTGACATGTACTAAAAATGCATAAAGTTATTAGGTACACCTGAAAATGGTGGTGTACCTAATGGAGTGTCCGAATGACGTCACAGATCAAACAGCCAATCAGAAAGTGGGGGTGGGCGTGGCACTTTTCATTTTCACTTAAGCTTTTTCCCTAATGAAGTGTCCTGTGATTAAGTACACCTCATGCACACTTCAATAGGTACACTACATGAGGTAAAAAAAAATAAATAAATGAACAAATAAAGGGTTTATTGTACAATAAAAGCACATTTAGTTGTATTCTAACGCCTGGGATCGAACCAAATTATTACCAAGGAAGAGCCCATGTCATTAACCAGTCAGCTATTTCAACCTGGCATCCTATGGTTGTCTGCACTGTTCTGTACTTGTGATGTGCTTTCCAGTTAAGTGAATTGAATCTTTAGAATCGGTTTACTCGGCCCCTCGAGGACTGGAGGTCAACACCCCTGGTTTAAGTGAAAAGTGCTTCGCCCGCCCTTACCCCCACTTGCTGTTTGATCTGTGACGTCACTTGGACACTCCATTAGGTACACCGCCATTTTCAAGTGTACCTAATAACAGGCCCCTTTATTAGGGAATTCCCTCGTTAAGTGCACCTGCGTGAAAAGTTTTAGCTACTTTTGAACGTGAAAGGAGCTAAAACTTTTCACGCAGGTGCGCTTAACGAGGGTCACTTGGAAAACATATTGGAACGCGGCCGAGAGGACTAGAGCTTGACACCTTTGACCATGATATTTCCCTAATAAAGTGGCCTGTTATTAGGTACACTTGAAAATGGCGGTGTACCTAATGGAGTGTCCATGTGGTTCCCTCGTTAAGTGCACCTGCGTGAAAAGTTTTAGCTACTTTTGAACGTGAAAGTGGCTAAAAGTTTTCACGCAGGTGCGCTTAACGAGGGCATGTTGGAAAACATGTTGGAACGCGGCCCAGAGGACTAGTGCTTGACTCCTGTGACCTTTGACCATGATATTTCCCTAATAAAGTGGCCTGTTATTAGGTACACTTGAAAATTGCGGTGTACCTAATGGAGTGTTCGAGTGATTCCCTCGTTAAGTGCAGGTGCGTGAAAAGTTTTAGCTTCTTTTGAACGTGAAAGTGGCTAAAAGTTTTCACGCAGGTGCGCTTAACGAGGGCATGTTGGAAAACATGTTGGAACGCGGCCCAGAGGACTAGAGCTTGACTCCTGTGACCTTTGACCATGATATTTCCCTAATAAAGTGGCCTGTTATTAGGTACACTTGAAAATGGCGGTGTACCTAATGGAGTGTCCGAGTGATTCCCTCGTTAAGTGCAGGTGCGTGAAAAGTTTTAGCTTCTTTTGAACGTGAAAGTGGCTAAAAGTTTTCACGCAGGTGCGCTTAACGAGGGCATGTTGGAAAACATGTTGGAACGCGGCCCAGAGGACTAGAGCTTGACTCCTGTGACCTTTGACCATGATATTTCCCTAATAAAGTGGCCTGTTATTAGGTACACTTGAAAATGGCGGTGTACCTAATGGAGTGTCCGAGTGATTCCCTCGTTAAGTGCAGGTGCGTGAAAAGTTTTAGCTTCTTTTGAACGTGAAAGTGGCTAAAAGTTTTCACGCTGGTGCGCTTAACGAGGGCATGTTTGAAAACATATTGGAACGCGGCCCAGAGGACTAGAGCTTGACACCTGTGACCTTTGACCATGATATTTCCCTAATAAAGTGGCCTGTTATTAGGTACACTTGAAAATGGCGGTGTACCTAATGGAGTGTCCGTGTGGTTCCCTCGTTAAGTGCACCTGCGTGAAAAGTTTTAGCTACTTTTGAACGTGAAAGTGGCTAAAAGTTTTCACGCAGGTGCGCTTAACGAGGGTCACTTGGAAAACATGTTGGAATGCAGCCCCAAGAACTAGAGCTTAACACCTGTGACCTTTGACCATGATATGTCCCTAATAAAGTGGCCTGTTATTAGGTACACTTGAAATTGGCGGTGTACCTAATGGAGTGTCCGAGTGATTCCCTCGTTAAGTGCAGGTGCGTGAAAAGTTTTAGCTCCTTTTGAATGTGAAAGTGGCTAAAAGTTTTCACGCAGGTGCGCTTAACGAGGGTCACTTGGAAAACATGTTGGAATGCAGCCCCAAGAACTAGAGCTTGACACCTGTGACCTTTGACCATGATATGTCCCTAATAAACTGGCCTGTTATTAGGTACACTTGAAAATGGCGGTGTACCTAATGGAGTGTCCGAGTGATTCCCTCGTTAAGTGCAGGTGCGTGAAAAGTTTTAGCTCCTTTTGAACGTGAACGTGGCTAAAAGTTTTCACGCAGGTGTGCTTAACGAGGGTCACTTGGAAAACATATTGGAACGCGGCCCCTCGAGGACTGGAGGTCGACACCCCTAGTTTAAGTGAAAAGTGCCACACCCGCCCTCACCCCCACTTTCTGATTGGCTGTGTGATCTGTGACGTCACTTGGACACTCCATTAGGTACACCACCATTTTCAAGTGGACCCAATAACAGGCCAGTTCATTAGGGAAAAATCATGGACAAAGCTTAACTGAAAGTGAAAAGTGCCACACCCGCCCTCACCCCCACTTTCTGATTGGCTGTTTGATCTGTGACATCACAAGGACACTCCTTTAGGTATGCCACCATTTTCAGGTGTACCTAATAACAGGCCACTTTATTAGGGAAAACTCATGGCCAAAGCTGAACTCAAAGTGAAAAGTGCCACACCCGCCCTCACCCCCACCTCCTGATTGGCTGGTTGATCTGTGACGTCACACGGACACTCCATTAGGTACGCCACCATTTTCAGGTGTACCTAATAACTTTATGAATTTTTTTGTACGTGCCAAGAATGTGTATTTGACTACTTGCTCTTTATTTTGAGAGACACCAACACATTTACACAACATAAAACACATATACATATTGTCATATAAAGCAGTTAACCAAATGTCAAAATTTTGTTTTCATGCCCAAAAAAATAAAAACAAGGAATAAAACACCAGACAAGTTTTAACAGGTTTTAATGTTTATTAAAATAATAAAAGTGTATTTCAAACCAGCAATCTAATGTGAAATTGCAGTAGATATATTGGATAACAATATTTAGTCGTATATATGCATACACGTTATTTAAAAACTATTATAAGTGATATAAAATCAAGATTACCCAGAGAGAAGCATAATCTCCCCGTTGTTGCATAACGGCGCATCCCTTCATGCAATAAAGTTAGCCGTTAGTTTAGAGAAAACATGCATAAGATAAGTGGTGTTTCAGTGAGTGGTTCTTTCTCTCCTTGGCAAGTCGTAAATCGACATTCTGGCTTACATAGTTCACACCAGGAGGGAGACGCAACACGTTCACTGAAGGAAGGCAGTTGACCCATTGACTCGTTCGCGAACGGGAAAGTCAGGATCGGTTTTCTCACTGGTCCGTTCTCGCGATGAACTGGAAATGCAAATCACTCACTCACTAACTCGGTCACTCACAGATCTGTTCAGTTGGGGAACAGGAAATGCAATTCACGACTCGTTCGTGTACAGGAAGTTACGTCATTTTCTTCCTCGTTTCGTTTTACGGCGAGGTGGCACCAGCTTCAATGGGCATTACCGACACCTACTGGTTAAATTCATATGAACTGAAAAAAGAACGAAGTACTTGAGGAAGTGATTCGTTCACTCTTTTTTTTAAGAAAAAACGTAGTTGTTGTATGTAAAAAAAGAAAAAAAGGAATGCCTAAAATACTCAGTGGGATTTGCACGCCGAACCTCAAAACTGTATTTTGTCTTATAATACACGTATTTCATGTTATGATTAAAAAAAAAAAATCCATACGTGGCACTGAAAGCTTTTTCTACTTCCGCTGTTTGGTTGCCATGACAACAATCTTGCGAGTGAATTTAAATGGCCATGACGCTCTCCTCCAAACTGCACAAAAAATCTTGGAAATGTACAGTGTCGTTGGACATTCACAAGGTACGTGTGCCGTTCCCAAATCTCAACAAAAATAAATGTATTTGCTATTAGCAAGCTTTACTCTCAAATAAATGTGGCCTCTTTTTCCTTTACGCCAATGACGTATGTCCAGAACGTGACTATTTTCAGAAATGCTGCACGATCTACAGGCTTTGTGTTTACACGATGAATAACAAAATCGATATTTGTTTTAAATTTGATCATTCATTGAGTTATCTGTTTCATTTTTTTGCACTAGTTCCATTCAAAAAATTAACTTACTCTACTATCTAGATTTGTTAAATATCACATCATATATATATTTTTTAAATCACATTCTTATGTAATGTTCTAATCATTTGAAAGTGGTGTTTCTGTTAGTCATAATAAAAAGAAAATTTTTCAAAATAATTTCACTGTCTAATAAATGTAAATAGGAAACAACTTGTATGCATACCTGCACCATTTTCTTCATTGGTGACAACATTACATGTTAAAACCACATTTGTACCAATAGGTCACATGTCGTGGCATGCGCCTGCCCAAGACCGGAGACATCCACTTAAGTGTTTGCATCATGGGCCAATGCAAGAAAACTAGCTGCTTGCCGCCACGCTTCCCATTACACTTTAACCAGCTGCTGGTTTTTGAAAAGGTAAGAATGATGACGGTGAATAAATAAAATTGCTGATCTGATAATGTAGTGTATCTGATGAGAGGCTGTCACATTAACCTCGTTAACCGTATTGATTGGCTTTGTCTCCACGTCACGCGCTACACCAGACGTACACCGATGCCATTGACCCCTCTGCAGTCGCTGACCTCCTAAAAGGTAAAAAGCCCTCTTGAGGTTTCTCCGCTCATCTCTTGAGTTCTACATCCTGTGCTGTGCAAGCATACGAGCTATTAGCTTCTATCTCCACTGAGTGCGCTTTTCTTCTTCTTAGCTGACACAACATCTTTTCAGCTGATTCAGGGTAAGCTTTTTGAGATGGTAACATTCCCCTGTGCAAAAAAGAAAAAAAAAAAAGCCTTGTGTTTATGTGTCGGCTTACTTTTTTTGCTGGTGTCAGAGAGGAAGACCCTTGCCACAATGACGCAAAACAGCAAAGACTTCCTGAAACATGGGCCCAATCTGAGCGGTGTTAAAGACCCCATGCAGAGAGACACACTGATGATGGAGACGTCGGCCAGCTTCCATGTAGGTTCAATTCCTTTATTATTAAAAATGTTTTGAGTTTAGTTTTTAGCTGTGTAATTGCTAGTTTTAGCTTCTTTTTTTTTAATATATGGAATATTTGTTCACTAAGCATTAAACTAAACTACTATTCAATGGACTTTCTATTTTCTGTAGGTAGCGCCAGACTATAGTAAATTTAAAATGAAACCTGAAATGCTGTTTATGAGGTGATAAAAATAAAGGACATTTTTGCTGTATTTATAGTTAGTTTTATAAACATAAGAGGAAGTTTCCATTATTTTTCCCTTTTTTTTTTTGTATTTTAGTTTTATGAAATGTTTTTAAAATTGTTGTTTTAGTTCTAAGTTCCCACAATCACATACCAACAACTCATCTTCCCAGAAAAATACAAAGAGGAAGCTTGTAATTTTCTTCCCTGTTGGCGTCCCAATACTTTTGACCCAATGTATCTGAACAGATCATTGTCTAAGAAGACAAGAAATTTTCCCCTCTTTACATAGAAAACTGCTTCACTTTGACAAAAAGTCTTCTAACCTACTTTCATTTCATGCACATTTGTCTGCTGCGACTTCCTTGAGCGTTAGACCGTCTCCCTCCATAAAGCCATATTTTTATTTTTTTCTTTGAAACATCACCGCGGTCTATTCTGCAATTTGTTTCACTCAAGACCGAGTCCAGACGGAACAACTACAATCGTAAATTGGCCTCCGGGGCTTTGAGCGCGTCTATTTTGTAGTCTTCCTATTGTCTCCCTCTCTCAAGATGTCACTCGTCTTGTGTCTCCAGGGTGCCTTTCCCACTGTAGAGTTTTCAAAGACGTCGTTCATCCAGGAGAACGATTGGCCTGTAAGTCTCCTCGTGAGACACAAATGCAATGCAAGTTTTGATGAAATATTATTTGAGTGATTTTCATCCTGATGAAGTAATTAATATATGTTGATCCCACACAATAGGTTGAAGACTCGACTGCCACGCAGCAGAAAGAGGTGAGTACGTGTTTGTAGATGAAATAAGATAAGCCTATTTGCTTTGATTCAGCTCAATCAAGCTTTAATGAATTGGCAGCATCAGTGTCCGATCGTTCATCGTTCTCTTAGAAATTGTTTTAGTGTGATACGATTTCCCTGAATAGCAATTTGGCTCCCTAAATGGTTTTGTTTTATTGTATTAGACTAGAATGAATATTTGATCTAATCTTATTTATCCCAGATGCCATTACAGACAGGAATTTGAAGTTAGAGGCCATTAGAGTTGTGATAATTCAGCGGTTGTTAGAATGCTGAATGAATTGTATTTTTGTCCTCACAGATGGCCAGCTTCGCTCAATTGAGGCCATTTTCATCTTTGGCGAGGAGGTCTCCAAATTATGTAGGATGGTCCACATGCAGACGCTCCCCCTCCCCACCCCCGTGCCGCCATATTTCCTGTGAAGCAAAACCACGAAAACACAGAGGTTGTCAAGAGCCAGGCTACCAGAGGCCCACTGTTGCCTCCACGACTCGGGCGCTGTCACCTTACACCCACCGAAAAATGTGCCAGCTCTCCCTGGATGCTGAGCAAAGGCTGAGACACTTCCAGCTCGGACCGTTCTACTTCAAGAAGGAGACAGAGAGCCTCCCTCTATTCCTGGTCGGTAATAGCACAAATCCATTTATACAATAATATACAAAGTATGTTATTTTTTTAATGACCATGTAGTCCGGCATTTGTAAAAAAAAAAATAATAATAATAATAAAAGAAATTACCAAGTGTCGTAAGACTTTTTAAATCAAGTAAATAAATAAAATTATTTTTCTGGTCATTTTTTCTTTCTTAAAAAAAAAACAGCCTTACATTTAATTTCTTTTTTTTTTTTTTTTTACATGGTATTTTTTTTCTAAAAAAAGAAGCCTTGATATACATGGTCGTTAAAAAAAAAAATCTTTTTTTTTCTTATGAAAGCCTTACATGGTCGTTTTTTTCTAAAAAAAAAAAAAAAACAAGCCTTACATACATACATGTTTTTTTTTTTTTCAAAAATAAATAGCCCTGGTCATTTAAAAAAAAAATCTTTACATAGTCTTAATTTCTTAAAACAAATCTATGGTGGAACACTGATATTGACTGCGACAGTCCCCAGTGAACAATTAACCCAGGTAGTTAAGAGTCAAACTGCAATTAGCAAATGGATACCTAATGATAGCCTTCAACAGGAAGCACATTCGTTTTAAAAGGAGTACCGTGTTTTGTTGCTTTAGTCCCACACATCCAGAAGAAATGTCAACGTGATGATCTGTGATCCGTTCTCCTGCGTTGTCTCTCGACAGGTTCCGACGTGCAGTAGTCTGCCAAAAATGTACTCTCCTTTGAGTCACGTGCACTGCTGCCACACAGTCAGCCTCTCCAATGATGACTCCGGTAGGCCACACTGAGCAAACCTGATTTCAAAGAAAATACATTTACACTGGAAAAAGTCATCTTTTATTTTAATACATACATTTACATACATGTTGAAGAAGGTCCAGTGTTCTTGTTGTTGCAGACTCTGAGCTGAGCCAAAATCCTCTTCCAACCTCCTCCGCCTCTCCTGGTCCAAAAAGGAGAGACCATGGGACTACCAAACGCTCCCTAGGAGAAAGGTCAAAGAACACTTGGCACACTCACAAAACTATAATGTCACATCAAGACAATTGGGCTTTGTTTTGTCTGGAAGGCTGATAAAAAAAATCCCGTCTAATTTTACGATCCTTGTCATGTTTGCCATGATGAATTCCTCCCAATGCGTCTGTGTAAATAAATCCACACTTTCTGTTTGCTCATAAGATCTCCACAGACAAGGAGGCACCTGCCTGTTGTCCCAATGATGGGATATAGAACAGCGACATGGCAATTCCACGAGCTGGCGGTCGCATGTGCGAGCTAAATTAGAGGCGCTGATGTCCCGTCATGTTTGTTCATTATCGGGCGTAGAGGAGGGAAAACAAAAAGGAAAGTGTATTGATTTGTTTCGCTGCCTCACTCTTGATAACTTTGACCTGACGCTCACTCTAATACATTCACAAGAGAGATTGTCATCCATCACGCCGGCTTGCCAGTCGATCCCACGGCCGACGCCAACATCGGCCCGCGGTCGTCTTCTCCTCCGCCTCCGGAACAGCCCTGCAAACTCAGCTCATAAGCAAACATTAAAATCAATAGACAATCTCAGCACAGTCAATTGTGGGAAATGAACGATAGTTTTGCCGCAATTGAAAACGCCACAAGAGTTGCGGTGCGTCAGATTAGAGCGGCGATGGAGAAGGGCACGCCTCGCTACTTGACTCGGGTTTCATCTTTGCACAGAAACTAAGCTACAACTTTGCAGTCTGTTCATGATTCTCCTTTCTGACTTTGGGACTTGATTTTGACCATGTCAAATATTTGGCTGCACGGTGAGTTGTGCATAGTAGGCTCAAGAGCTCATCAAAAAAGGATTGTTGTGTAGCTAATCGGGTAGTGAAGTTGTTGCGTTGCGACATAGTACACGCATGGTTTGTGTTCAAGGTGGAATGAAGAATTTAGGAGTAATTGTCACTCAGTTTCCAAGGTAGTCAGTTGGTTCACGTGGTGCTGTGGCGCCCTCTAGTGGACAAAAAGAATATCGTAAGCATGTTGGACTTGGAAATACACAAAAATATATATTTTTTTACAACAGAATATGTTTCTTTGTCTGGCCTTACCAGGTTGTACACCAGAGAACCCAGTCCATCCTACTGGGAGCAGATCCACAGCAGAGTCCAGAAGATTCTTCTGACGCACAGAGTACCCTTGGACATCAAGTAACTCGCTGATCTCAATGTTAGAAAACTGACCTGTTGTTGCGGTGAGACTCGCACAAGCTATGCATATTTCAAATACCGGCTGAAACAAAGCCGCACAAAAATGCACCAGGAAGATGGTTGTGATATTCTTTTGCTTTAATGCAATATTAGTTGATAGCAATCCTGCAAGGAATATTTTTTATGGATTTCACACAGCAAATCAAACAAATGAAATGGTAAAATAATTCCAAGATATAAATGGAAGCAATAGTTTAAAATTAAATCGTATTGATTACAGAAATAAGTAATCACACTTCTTGTACGTTTTTAAGTGAAAAATGCCACAGCATGTACAATGATCTTGATCAGTCTTAAATATTTCAGTTTCAAAACAATTTGAAAAACTACAAAATTGTTAAACTTTTGCATGGGTTCAGTTTAAAGAGAAAGTTAACCCCCAAATAATCCAATAATTTGTTGCATGTGCCCCCACTAGTCGAAACACGACATCTTGGTTAATGTTGCGTTTGTGCAATACGAGAAAATGACATCTCAGGTCATAACCAATCACAGGCCAGCTGAAGAAAACTGGTGAACCGTGATTGGTTGTGACCTACACTTGGCAACCACAAGTGGCAAAATGGCTACCCCTTGGTTGATTAAAAACAGTTGGATTTTGCCTGTTTAATACATATTCTACAAATTATACAATAATCAGAACACCGTGTTTCAACCCATTGTTAGGCTGCACATGAAATTTGGGGGTTGACTTTAAACATCACGTCGCATTTCTACACGGGAAAAATACAACTTTACAAAGTTTATCTTGATTTATAAGTTATTTTGTGTATAAACCCTTAAGACTCTTGTCTCACACACACGCTTACTTTGTGACTTTCTGTGATTTCTTGTGGAATGTATTCTTCCTGAATTTCTTGTTTTTGCCTGACGCCTGAGCTGCTTTCTCAGCCACAATACTCTGGTACCTTTTCTTGTTGTTGCTGGGAAAAAAAAAACAAAAAACAAAAAACAGTACATAAATTAAGTCATGTTTTCAATTTTAACAACTACTGTCAAAGTGTATTGCTACCCATAGAAATTCATGTATCTTGTTTTTTTTACATCCACCAACATTCTTGCATATACCACTCAATGGAGTATCAATTGTATTAGATGTTCATTCCGGGGTTAATTAAATATATATTAAAAATATTTTCTCAAACAAAAGCCTAGTTTCGATTTTTAATTCTTGATTTGAATTTTTACTAAAATCAATTGAACAAAACGTTAGCCATTGAACTGCAAGTCTGGTCATGTTACTAACCTCCTGAACTCGGCATCAGCCAGCAACTCCTCCACCATTGTCCTCTTCCGTTGCTTCTTGGGAATGCGGGAGTGATAGAAGTCGATGGCGCTGTCCTCCACGGTGGCCACCTGCACCCCAGCACAAAAAAGCACATAAAACATCATGCAAACCTCAAAATATACCCCGCCCCCCTCCTTTTTTTTTTTTTTTTTTGTTGTCCTAACCTGGAAGTACTTGGGGAAGCCGTCTCTGTCGTTCTTCTTGTAGAACCTCTTGGGATCCATGGAGCCTCTCATCTTCAGCAGTTTCAAGTCTCTCTTCAGCTCTTGGGTCAGCTCAGGAGCTTTCATGTTGAACCAAGCATCGCCTGTGGTCTTCTCACGCTCCACCTGCACGAGTCATACAACTTGAAGTTGACAACTGATTTAAATGAATCAGTTTACCATTGCAACCAAACTGAATAACCTTTCCTATACACAACAGATAAATAATATATTAATAAAATAATGTATTTTATGCATTAAGAAATGACAAATTTATTGAAACGTCTCAGCATATATATTGTGCAAATACTCAAGTAAAATATCTCCAAAAGAGAGTTCAACTTACCCTGCGCTTTAGTTTTAAGGCTTTTTTGGACTCTGTGTAGGGTGGCACCGCCTCTTTCTTCTCAAAGTCTGATCCTATCACGCTCTTCTTCATCAGCTGTGGACAGAACCATCATTGTTTATTTGTTTATCTATTTGGTCCATTCATTTATAATGCAAAGTCCTATCACTTTACACGGGAAAAAGATGAAATTAGAATGAATACCACAGGGTGGCGCCAGAACACTACTACTCCCTTCAACTTAGTATCTCGTTTTCTCATTTGAATATAACTCCTTGGCACCACAATCGTGCATAACCTTTCTATCAGACGGGGCTTTGGCGCCATCTTGTGGCAGTTTGGGACCAGTAAGTAAAAGCTCAGTAAAACTTTTTTTTTTTTTTAAATCTGGGATAAGTGACTGTAGGGCTGATTAATTATGAAATGATAGAAATCACACATCACAAATGATTAGTTTTGGTATCAAACAAAATAAATCTTTGAAGCGCTAATTAAGTTCCTTTTGGACCAAACAAAAATCTTGATTTTAAAATTAAATAAAAGGTACAACTTTATGAATTAAAGTTTATTTTTCCTGCATGAAGACCGGCTACCAATCCAAATTGATAATCATTATTTTTGACGATTATGCCAATTTTGTAATTGTGAAGTGTAATAATCATCACAATAATCAATCACAGCAATAAAACCAACTTTCACAAAGCCAGAAGAAGCAACGTGACAAAAACTATCAGGCTGTCATGGATTTCCTCAGCAGCGCAGAACCTTGATAATGCTTATTATTAATCACAGCCTGGAAAACACGTCCACATTTACCTCATTCTGGTCCTTCTTCTTGTGTCGGCTCAGCAAAGTGGAGCTGGGTTTTGATTTGCTGCCGTCGAAAGTGATGTACAAACCCCCCAGCTGTTTCATGTTGACGCCCGGGTCGATGCGACTGGACATCTTGTTCCTGCAACAAAAAGGTGAGGCGACGTCACGGCTCATTTCCTTCGCGCGCTCCTAGTCAAACTCAACGAAAAATAATGATGTGACAATTTTATACTGGATGGACATTTTGGAGTCCTCTTGTTGACTTTGCCTCTAAAAATTGTTCTAGAAAGAGTGAGTGTGCTACAACTATGGTGTGGACTACGAGGCGTGGCATTGGAACTGGACTTGGTTAGTGTGCGTGTGAGTGTCGGAGTGTGAGCTGTGGTCTAAAGCAGCTCAATGCCAGTGTTCATTTTGTGGTTGTCTGTAGCGCTTTTGCATTATGGCAAAATGTACGGCAAGATGTAGCTATATGAATTACAAGGCATGCACTAACTTTTCTAGGTCAAACTACAACAGAAAAAATAAAAAATAAAAACCTGGTGACATTTGGTGAGCTTAGTTAAGTGTCTGCTCGTGTTGTACTCACAGTGAAGGATTCCTGCTGGACAAGAGAAGCGCCTCTTCCCCATAGATGTCGTCATCCTCCTCTGCTTCCTCATCTACAAATTCCTCGTCGTCCTCTTCCTCCCCTTTCTTGGTGCCCACCAGCTCCTCTCTCGTGAGGTGCTCCGTGTAGTAATCTTCATCCACTTCTTGCCCAGGTCGCGCGTCCACCATAAACAGACCGTCGACCGACACGCCCGCCGTCGTCTTCTTCTTCTTCTTCTTTTCGGGCGTCCTGGAAGGACCTTGTTGCTCTTCCCTGTCCTCAACTTGGTCGTCGAAGATGTCCTCGTCCTCCTCGTCCTCACTGCTCTCCAAGAGACTGATTTTCTTTGTTTTCTGGGAAGCTTTCATGTCCTTGAGTGGTGATTTCTTAAACGTCGTCTCCTTTTTGGGCCTCCTGGAAGAGGCTTGTTGCTTTTCTGTGTCCTCGACTTGGTGGTCAAAGATGTCCTCGTCCTCCTCGGTCTCCAGGAGGCTGATTTTCTTCGTTTTCTGGGAAGCTTTCATGTCCTTGAGCGGTGATTTCTTAAACGTCTTCTTTTTGGGCCTCCTGGAAGGGCCTTGTTGCTTTTCTGTGTCCTCAACTTGGTGGTCGAAGATGTCCTCGTCCTCCTCGTCCTCACTGCTCTCCAAGAGACTGATTTTCTTCGTTTTCTGGGAAGCTTTCATGTCCTTGAGCAGTGATTTCTTAAACGTCGTCTTCTTTTTGGGCCTCCTGAAAGGGTCTTGTTGCTCTTCTGTGTCCTCGACTTGGTGGTCCAAGATGTCCTCGTTCTCCTCGGTGTCCAAGAGACTGATTTTCTTCGTGTTCTGGGAAGCTTTCATGTCCTTGAGCGGTGATTTCTTAAACGGCGTCTTCTTTTTGGGCCTCCTAGAAGGGTCTTGTTGCTCTTCTCTGTCCTTGACTTGGTGATCGAAGATGTCCTCGTTCTCCTCGGTGTCCAAGAGACTGATTTTCTTCGTTTTCTGGGAAGCTTTCATGTCCTTGAGCGGTGATTTCTTAAACGTCGTCTCCTTTTTGGGCGTCCTGGAAGGGTCTTGTTGCTCTTCTGTGTCCTCGACTTGGTGGTCAGAGATGTCCTTGTCCTCCTCGTCCTCACTGCTCTCCAAGAGACTGATTATCTTCGTTTTCTGGGAAGCTTTCATGTCCTTGAACGGTGATTTCGTAAACGTTGTCTCCTTTTTGGGCTTCCGGGAAGGACCTTGTTGCTTGTTTGTGTCCTCGACTTGGTGGTCGAAGATGTCCTCATCCTCCTCGTCCTCACTGCTCTCCAAGAGACTGACTTTCTTTGTTTTCTGGGACGCTTTCATGTCCTTGAGTGGTGATTTCTTAAACGTCGTCTCCTCAACAACGGTCGCCGTCGTCTCCTTTTCGGGCTTCCTGGAAGGGCCTTGTTGCTCTTCTGTGTCCTCGACTTCATGGTCGGAGATGTCCTCGTCCTCCTTGTCCTCACTGCTCTCCAAGAGACTGATTGTCTTGGTTTTCTTGGAATCTTTCATATCCTTGAGCGGTGATTTCTTAAACGTCGTCTCCTCAACGACGGTCGACCTCGTCTCCTTTTCGGGCTTCCTGGAAGGGCCTTGTTGCTCTTCTGTGTCCTCGACTTTGTGGTCGGAGATGTCCTCATCCTCCTCGGTCTCCAAGAGACTAATTTTCTTAGTTTTCTGAGAAGCTTTCATGTCCTTGAGTGGTGATTTCTTAGGAGTCTTCTCCTTTTCAGGTTTCCTGGAAGGGCCTTGTTGCTCTTCTGTGTCCTCGACTTGGTGGTCGGAGATGTCCTCATCCTCCTCGGTCTCCAAGAGACTAATTTTCTTAGAAGCTTTCATGTCCTTGAGTGGTGATTTCTTAGGAGTCTTCTCCTTTTCAGGCTTCCTGGAAGGGCCTTGTTGCTCTTCTGTGTCCTCGACTTTGTGGTCGGAGATGTCCTCATCCTCCTCGGTCTCCAAGAGACTAATTTTCTTAGTTTTCTGAGAAGCTTTCATGTCCTTGAGTGGTGATTTCTTAGGAGTCTTCTCCTTTTCAGGCTTCCTGGAAGGGCCTTGTTGCTCTTCTGTGTCCTCGACTTGGTGGTCGGAGATGTCCTCATCCTCCTCGGTCTCCAAGAGACTAATTTTCTTAGTTTTCTGAGAAGTTTTCATGTCCTTGAGTGGTGATTTCTTAGGAGTCTTCTCCTTTTCAGGCTTCCTGGAAGGGCCTTGTTGCTCCTCTGTGTCCTCGACTTGGTGGTCGGAGATGTCCTCATCCTCCTCGGTCTCCAAGAGACTAATTTTCTTAGTTTTCTGAGAAGCTTTCATGTCCTTGAGTGGTGATTTCTTAGGAGTCTTCTCCTTTTCAGGCTTCCTGGAAGGGCCTTGTTGCTCTTCTGTGTCCTCGACTTGGTGGTCAAAGATGTCCTCGTCCTCCTTGTTCTCACCGCTCTCCAAGAGACTGATTGTCTTGGTTTTCTTGGAACGTTTCATGTCCTTGAGCGGTGATTTCTTAAACGTCGTCTCCTCAACGACGGTCGCCGCAATCTCCTCTGGCTTCCCGGAGTGGCCTTGTGTCTCCCCTATGTCCTCTTCTTCTAATTCCATCTCTTCATCACCTCTGCTCACAACAGAATGGCTTGTTGATGTTTTCTCAGTGGCTTTTGCGTCCTCAAGTTGACATTCGTCAGGTGTCACTCGTTCATCGACCGACACCACAGCCTCTTCCGGCTTCCCCTCACGAACATCTTTATCTTCCGTGGTGATCTCCATGACTACCTCCTGACATGTCACTTGCTCTACCTCCATGTCGTCCTCTTGTTCCTGAGTTGTCGACACACTCCCGCAAAAAACCTGGTCATCACCAGACACCTCTGTGCGCAGGTCGACGTCCTTTACATCGTCTCCTCCGACATCCTCGCATCTTGCTTCCGAGGGTGAAGACCCCGCTTCCATCTTTTCCACCGCCGAGTCGTCTTCATCCTGCTTTTCAGCGGACCGCTCGTGCTGCTGATCTGGAGCCGCCATTGCGGCCTCCACAAGAACCTCCTGTTCATTCGGATCTGCCAGTTTGACTTGGTTCACTGCTGCTTCGGTCGACGGCACGCTGACTTGCTTCTCTTCTTCCAGCAACGTACAGTCCGCGTCTTCGGCGACCACTGTGGTCTCCAGCATAGAGTCGTGCAGTACGTGTCCCTCTGGGGAGGTCTCCAAGACAACCCACAGACCTTTCATTGGCACATGCTGCAGAGAGCTCCCCGAGCCGGCCCTAACCAGAGTAGAATGACCGTCTGTCTGCTCAGAATCCAACTCGGCGTTCTTGGAACTAGAGGAGGGGGTCTTCATCAGCCGCTTAGCGCTGATGGTGTAATCAGAGCCAGATTCAAAGCCCTCCGAGTCGCAAGACTTCTCGGCGGCGGTGCGTCGAGTTGTTCTTCGGCTCGGAGTCGACGAGCTTGTGGAGGTTTCGTCCAAGTTCAGGGGAATGGGACCCACCTTTCTTGTTCTTGCACTCCTGCGAATCGTGGATTGAGAAGCTGGAGAGGCTTCGGAAGTGAAGCTGCTGGCATCAGAGAGGTCGAACTCTTTCGCTTTGGCAGAAGATCTGGTGCTTCTCTTTTGACTTCGGGTAGCTCTTTGCGATTCGGTCGGCAGTGAAGAGGATTCCGCCTCATTATTTCCGGTCTTGACTGGATCCACGTTGTGTGCCGCCCTACTTCTCTTGCTTCTGACCGTTTTCTCCACAGTCGCTAAAGAAAAGCAAGAGTCCGCATCGGACAACTCATCTTCTGCGGAATTCAAGGTGATGGAAAGCCTTTTGCTCCTTCTTCTGCTGCCCATAGCTGGAGTTTCACTGTGGGACACAACAGAGCTAAGGGATTCCACCCTCTTGTTTGGAGCGCTCCTTCTCGTACTTCGGGCATTCTTTGGTGCGCAGGACCCCAGCTCGGATTCTTCTTGACCAGTTTTGCAGGCCGCCCTGCTGCGCATCTCGGGCTGGTCCGCATTGAATGTGACAGAGGAGCACGAGTCCAGGTCGGATACATCTGCTTCGTGGATTGCGCTCACGGGGGTGCAAGGCTGCTCGGGGCTGTGGAGTCTGAAGGCTCGGGAGCATCTTTTCAATGAGGGCGTTGGAGAGTCGCTGCTGTCTTCTCTAAGGCGGCTGCTGGTTTTCACTGAGTTTGCCGCTTGTGAGGCCCCACTCCTGGTTCTTCTCCCTGTTGATGGAGTTGCCTGTGAGGAGCGAGAGAAACATTTGGTCGAACATTTGGTTTATTTACCACTTAAAACACACACATTATTAATGTTTACGTTTGGACTAAACGTCTGGAAATGTTTGTGCCCATTAGACGATTTGAAATCATTGACGAATGCCAGGGTGGGCCACGTGAGTTGGAGGAGGACGCGCAGATGGTAGATGACCACAACGGAAAGTTAAAATTTCTCGCTTATGAATAAAATGTGTTGCGCTTTTGGGAGAAAGTTGCAAGTGTATTTACCTGGATGTTGGAGGCTTGCTCGAGATTTGTTTGATTTGGAGAACTCACGCGTACTCCTCTTCTGGTAACCACCATCTTGGACCGGCTTGTCACTTCCGCTTTGGAAATCAGACCAAAGCAATCGATAGACAGAAACGCGGCTTGGAGCGCAGAGGACCTCGATTTATTTTTATTTTTTTTTCAACCGCGACCAAGAAACTTATTGAATAACTGGGTACATACAACTAAGAAGTATTTAGATGCTTAGAAGTTTAAATTATTAAAACCTGATACAATATATAAATTCAATTTCCAATTATCCTCACAATAGTAACATCTATAGTTTTTCAAATAAACTATTTAAATAAAAAATTGTAGAGAAGCATCCAATGTCTAAAACAATTGAGATCAACACCAACAATGTTTTGATTTAACATACAGTTTAATAAAGACCATTTTTGACAAACAAATGACAGTATATGGATGTTTCCAGTACAGCAGTGATATTTTCAAGTGATTTACTGGATCAAGCAAGTTTTAACTCATAAATAAAAATGCCTTAGAAAATATATTTCCGTACCTTTAAAGATATTAAAGGGGAAAAACAGATGATATCAATTACAACCTAATCTCAAAATACGAATTTAATCTCTTGACAAATGACGTGAATGTTATCCCTGGCAACAAATCAATAAATGTTGGAGTAAAAAATATCTAGCTGAGCTTCCAATGGTAAAAATGTATCTGAGTTAGGGCATTTTTCATAAATGAGGAATGCAAATTAGTCTGAAAAAGAAAATCTTGCAATTAAATCTGACCTTCATAATCCATTCGTCTAACAATACAAATCATCAGAAGAAAAAAAATCAACAGTTTTTTTGTACAGACATTTGGTGACATTACGAAACGTTGATAAAAACATGAACATGAGATCTGATGCAATGAGACACTTCACATTTGAAGACGGTTGAGGAAATCATTACATAACCCAACAGTAAAGCCACAAGTCACAAGGTGACAATCAGTCACTCAAACTACCTTTTACGTCACAGAAATATTCATTGTACCGGATGAATTTTGATATCTGCACACCTCATCAACTATAAAATCCGATGATGCGTTAAAAGTCTTAGAGGTACGCTTTGTGTCCAGCCACATTGTTATGTGCACAATGCATGTTGCTGGAAAAAGGCCCACTTTTGGACACTCCTCAACAATTTAGCGATATAGGGGCTTTTTGGTGAACTTGTGTTTTGGTAAACTTATTGTGCAAAACTGAGCTTCTCTGGCAAGTAGCTGAACAGTAAAACTCACAAAGCCCAAAATCACTAAATCTTTGTTACGAGTGCTGTTTTTTTTTTTCTCCCAAATGATTCAGCTAAAAAATGCCGACCTCATACAAATCTCGAGAGTATGTGACAGTAAATGTATGATAGGCTGTGTTCCATGTTTGCAGAGCTGTTACTTTGCATGTGGTCGTGAATGGAAAAGATGACAAATGGCTTCATCCCTCGCTTGCCTCCGCTAGAGTTCCGCCTTCCTGGCGCTGAACAGGTAGCCCATGGCCTTGATGATGCCGCGACTCTTGACGATGACGGAGTAGCGAAGGAGCCACTCTAGCCTCCAGTCGGCCGCGCTCGCGTGCTGCGTTCCCTCCTGCATCGCCTCCTGGAAGGTGGCCGCTGATATCAACTCTGCGTGGAAATGACAGCGGTTACTTCTCCAATCGAGTTCGGAGTTCCCTAATTTAACTCTCTGGTCACAATTCCTCAATCGAGCCATTTTGCCCTAAGGTAGGTGACCATTGAGCAATGGAAAAAAAATATATATATATACTATAAGAAACAAAACTGAAAAAGATATGCTCACCCGCAGGATCGTTGTGTGTGAGAAGCTGGATGTCAAACTCTTTGGCGAAGGCGGTCAGCTCGGGGGGCATCACGCAGCAGGAGGCCAGGTTCACTTGGTTGCTGCTGGGCTTGACCTGGACAACAACAAGGCACACACACCCACAAACAATAAATTGCGTTCCCATTTTTTTTTTTTTTTTTTTTTTGCACATGACATTTGCAACAGACCTGAGCCCAGATGTAAAGCTGCTCCAGCAGGTCCTTGTCCAGGTCGGAAGTTCCGATAGCGGCGATCCTCTGGCTGCGGACGAGCGCCTCCAGCTCCTCCCACGCCGGCTGAAGGGGAGCCAGCGTTTGGACGTCGCCGCTAAGGAGCCTTCGCGGCGCGATGATAACAGAGTCCAGCTGGGACACAGCCAACGTCTGACAGGCTAGAAAGAAAAGATACAGTCGATGACGGTGTCATTTCATTTCTAAATATTACTCTTTCTTACCCATCTCTACTGCATCTCTGATGGACGACTGATCCGACTCGAAGAGGAACAGCTTGGCTGCCGAAACAAAGCCACATGTGGAAGCAATTAAGTGAGCGGCCGCTTAAGCTCATATTTAAAAAAAAAAAAATGCTTAAATTATAGAAAATCCAATTGAAGGTATTTTAAGACAATGAGAGTTAAGTTGAACATATGCCATGCTAAGATTGTTTAAGCTACAAACCTGACACCTTAAGCTCCTCCCTCTCCTCAGGTATGATTGCATCTGTGGCCTGGGGGATGTTACAGTCCAATGTGTCGGGTAAATCCTACAAAAACAAAAAAAAGTTGCTTTAACTCGCTGAGCAGCGCTTGGCCCTCGCAAGCTTTCTGACCAATGGGAAGCAGATTATTAGGTTGCATTGCTTTGTTGTTTTAGAAGCTGTGCAGAGTTACTCTGGCACAGCGTGTTGTAAAGAAGTCCGACCCTGAACGAGAGCCCCTATTGTGGATATCAAAAGTCTAAACACCCCTGTTGAAATGCATCAAACTGAATGCATTTAATGGTACAGAATATGTGATGGCTTGGAAAATTATTTTGTACCCCTTTCCCGACAACAAAACCCGCTTTGACGCTGTGGAAACTCACTTCTGATCACGGCTTGTGCTCTTATAAAAAGATCTCGGAAAAAGCAGACGAGGACATCTGAGTTTTAGCCAGGGTAAAAAAAGAGGCAATGTAAATGGTGGGAGGTGTGCTGACTCCCATTTACTGTAATACATGTCTGAAAAATGTGGATGGTAGAATCTGACCGCAGCCACATGGCCCAGTTATGAGGATTCTTTTATTCCAGTCAAGTGGTGCAAGTCATAAGTCACGAGTGTGAATTTTGAACTGATTTTTTTTCATCCTATTACAAAAACATGGGGTATGTAGGCTTTTATTCTCTATTTTCCGAACCCCACTCGAGGGACAGCTGACTGTATACTGTGACTATATACATCCGACTCTTATAACTTAACTACATTGCCATTTGAATCCAGTGGGATGATTAGCATATCTGAGGTATGTGTCCACCTGACCAAACACACACACAGACACACTAAATGAAGTATCACTCGCTTCTTCTTTGTTGCTTATCTTGGGTTCTATAATAAGACGGCAATGAACTGTTTCACCTCCCCCCATTCATTGTAACAGACAGATGAGACTTTTTGGAATGGCGCCTCAGACGACTGTCTAGTATTGCATGAACAATGGCCATGACAGCTTCTTTTCAGGCATCCTTTGAAGTCCGTCACACCAGTTGTTATGTCGAAATCCTGCTGTCCGACCGTGTGGAACCTCGCCCCATAAGGCAAATACAACTAATCAGTTTGGTCTTCAATTCAAACATTATGCTTCCTTCCTCACAAGATACTTATGTTTCCATGGTTCTCGAGGACTAAAAAAGCCACCCCAAACACCGATGTGAGTAATAATGGTCACCTCACCTCAGTCGGTCCTTCTATTGTGGAGAACCAGCTGCTCAGCGTAGCCTGAATGCATTCTTGAAGCTGAGAAAGACAAACAGAGCTTGCTCATTTCATACGTAGCCGAATTTCGACAAACCTGATGATTCCAATAATATTTCCTGACAAGTGATGAGGAGACATTTACAGTAGACTGCAAGATCAAGACCATGTTTCTCCACTTGACTTGTGCGGGCATGTATTATAAAGCATAGCAAGTGGATGACTGTTACGCCATCCAATTTACCATTTCGCTGAGGTTCAAAGGGCGTGGAGGCCAGCTGCATAAAGAATGCAACACTTGGTTATAAATCAATGCTCAGGGTCAATGCTGTTGCAGAATCAGACTATACGTATGGGCGAGAAGAGTTATGGTTAGTGCTTGGGTTTCGTACAGTTTACCGAGTTAGGCGGTGAGGTGAGTGTTTTGAGCCTGGGGCAGGGTTTATAGTTAGTGTTTAAAGATAGGCTTAGGTTTACAACTGAAGGTGTAATGATATAGATTATGATGTATTCTAAAATGATATATATAATGGCAGACAGAGCTGGCTTGTGCTGTCAAGTTTTTCCAGTCAACCAAACTAAGGAGCGTTGATGCAAATGATAAAATGACATCCAGGACGGGATGTTAATGAAGTTACGTAACCTAACCTCATTCATAATATATCAGTGGTTAGAAACCTGGTGCCCACGTGAGTCGTAAAGGTCAAAAATAGGGAAATGATTAGGCCTTTTGATGTGGAAGGGAGCATTTGAAAAGGTACATACTTGCAGGTATTTACTGAGTAAATTTGTTTTGTATAGTTAAGTCAAACTGAGAGTCGTTCGCGTTCGACTTACAACCAGTGAATGTTGGGGGCGTCATGTTGAGAGCGACAATTTTCTTCCTCTTTAGTAAATGTTGACATAATAAGTCTCAACGTCAGGCATGTTTCCCCTCTAAGGCTGTTAGCACACCTGCTCCGCTAGCTACTCGGACGCTCGCTCGGTCAAAGGTATTAAAGAGAAGTTTACCTCCTCGCTGGGGGAACATGGACATTTCTTCGTCAAGCGGGCTCTGTTGACTAAATTTCCCGTGTGGAGCCTGAGCGTCTTCGCGTGGCTCAGCAGGCTCCCCTTCGCCTCCGCGTTAGTGTTGTGAGGATCCATGTGTGCCGTCTTTTGTAGGGAGGAAAAAGCGTCCGACGCGACGAAACGTGGCAACCAAGAGCAGGGGGGAGAGGGGGGGGCTTGCCTTATACTATTTATATGACTGCACCTTCTGAGAAGTGACCAATAGAATAGTAACGCAAGGGTGCAATGGAAATAAAACGTAGTCACGATGACTTGCTGCTTCGGTTACTTGTTTACACAGCTATGGGGGGCGGAGGTAAAAGCCGGCCGGGTTACGCCCACCGGAGGTGTGGCCAAGTCACGTCAGACAATTTGCATGGCTATTATTTTATTTGCTTTTTTATTTGACTTGATTTTCAGCCAACAAATTTGAAACGATATTAAGGTTTTTTTAGGCGTAACATTTTGGAAAAAAATGCGTCAAATTCTTTAATACCCTGGACACACCGGAAAAGGAATGATTTAAAAAATTATATATATAGCTTTGTTGAACAAAAGACATTCACAATGAGTATACGTATCCAAAAAGTACAAAAACTGTGATGTCACTTGCGGTGAAGTCTGTGGGGCGATGGACGTGATTCTCCTTTCTGACTTTGGGACTTGATTTGGACCACGTCAAATATTTGGCTGCACCGTGTGTTGTGCATAGTAGGCTCAAGAGCTCATCAAAAAGGATCGTTGTGTAACTAATCGGGTAGTGAGGTTGTTGCGTTGCGACATAGTACACGCACGGTTTGTGTTCAAGGTGGAATGAAGAATTTAGGAGGAAGTGTCAGATTTCAAGATAGTCATAGTTGTTTCACATGGTGCTGTGGCGCCCTCTAGTGGACAAAGAGAATATCGTCAACATGTTGGAGTTGGAAATAGACAACAAAATATATTTTTTTACAACAGAATATGTTTCTTTGTCTGGCCTTCCCAGGTTGTACACCAGAGAACCCAGTCCATCCTACTGGGAGCAGATCCACAGCAGAGTCCAGAAGATTCTTCTGATGCACAGAGTACCCTTGGACATCGAGTAACTTTCTGATCTCAATGTTAGAGAACTGACCTGTTGTTGCACCAGGAAGATGGTTGTGAAGTTCCTTTGCTTTAATGCAATTTTAGTTGATTGCAATCATGCAAGGAATATTTTTTATGGATTTCACAGAGCAAATCAAAACAAATAAAATGGTAAAATAATTCCAAGCCTCGTTTCTGTTTTTAATTACTGGTTTGAATTTTCCCATTGACTTATTAAAGTCAATTGGACAAAACATTAGCCAATGAACTGCAAGTCTGGTCATGTTACTAACCTCCGGAACTCGGCATCAGCCAGCAACTCCTCCACCATTGTCCTCTTCCGTTGCTTCTTGGGAATGCGGGAGTGATAGAAGTCGATGACGCTGTCCTCCACAGTGGCCACCTGCACCCCAGCACAAAAAAGCACATGAAACATCACGCAAACTTGCAATATATCCATGTGCTGGCACCAAGTAGCCAGCAGGAGGTGCCAAAGTTCTTTGCAAAATTTTGACTTCATTTTCTAAGAAAGCTTTGTTATACATGGTCTTTGAAAAAAAAAAGGCCTTACTAGTATATATACATGGTCTGTTTTTTTAGTACAAAAAAAAGTCTTGAAGTGTTTCTTTTTTTACTGCAATTAGAAGTTTTATTATACATGGTCATCTTTTTAGTAAAGAAAAAAACTTACTTTACGCGGTAATTTCTTTTTAACTAAAAAAAATCCTTACTATACATGGTCATTTTTTAGTAAAGACAAAGCCTTACTTTACGTAGTCATTTTTTACCCCCAAAAAAAAGCCTTATAATACATGTTTGTTTTTTATCCAAAAAAAAAACACACCTACAGGCAATCAGGAGTGCTCAATCTGACTAAGCATGTTTGGGGATGTGGAAGGATATCAGAGTCCTCAGGGAACCCCCACTTAGACACAGGGAGAACATGCAAACTCCATACGGGGAGGGCTGGAGGTGGAATCAAACTCATATCCCTTGAACTGTGAGGCGGACGTGCTAACCCAGGTTTATTTCAATTTTCGTGTGTTCATTTTAAAACAAAAATCAATTATCTGTTTCCTAACAAAGTATTCAAAAGAGACACGGGCATCACAACGGTGATGGTAGGATTTTTTTTTTTAAAATAACATTTATTCTTCCCAGCATATTCATACAACGTGACAGCACGTTTCAAGAGCAACAGACTTGATTTTGCACTTTGTCACTAAAAGATTAAATGAAAGAAGTCAAAGTAGCGCCGCGAAGGCAGTTGAAAAGAAAGTATATACAAAAACAAAAGTGAAACAATAATTACATAGAAGACAAAATGTCCTTTCATGTAGTTTTTCTTTACATTATATCAATTCATTACATCTTAAAAGGGTTAATATGCGCCAGTTAGAATAACTTAATGAGTCTCTGCAGTTTAATTTGGAAAACGTTTAATTGATTTTTCAACCGCTGTTTAAAACATTATTTAAACATGATTTGCAATTTTTCTTTTTCAATATCCTGCAGAATTTTCATGGAATTTAGAGAATTTAAGATAAAGTCAAATGAGTCTCTTGACTACAAGCCAGATTTATTTACAGTTGCCCACAGCCAAAAACACAACAATTTTTTTTTTTTGCCAACATTCAAACACTTGTGGCCACAAATACAATGGAATCTGTGTGTTTACTGTGTTTACTATGCGTGTGTGTGTGGGTGTGTGTATGTGTGCAGTCACTGTTTGTCCGGCGTGTTGTTGACCAGAGGCCCGTACAGGCCTCCAGCGTAGCCCTGCTCCTTGTGCAACATCGTCCTGTCCCGGATGAGGTCGCTGAAGGCATAGTCCATCGGGGGTCTGAAGCCCAGGGTGGGCATGAGGCCTGTGGTAGAGTAGGGCGTCATGAAGGCCAGGCCGCGGCTATGCGCTGAGTAGGCCAGCCGCAACGGGTTGAGTCCCAGGTGGGTTCCTAGCGGGTAGGCGCTCGGCTCAGCTCCGAAGTGGGGGGCATTGGGCTGCAGGGGCGAGAAGGCCGAGCGGTTGCTGAGCGTCATGGCACCGGGCAGCATGGGGCGAGTTGGGGCTGGAGCCGAGGAAGACGAGGAGGTGGAAGGAGGTGGCTGCGAGCTTTGCAGCAGCCTCTCCGCGCTCCAAGTCTCCTCGGAGCTGGACTTGTGCTGGGCGCCCTGGGTCGGGTTATTGAGGATCTGCTCGATGGCCTGCACCACATCCTTGCCACAGCCCTGCAGGACAAGCTCTAGCACGCTGCGCTTGTGGTTGGGGAACACCCGGGTGAGGATGTCGAGGGCGTGCATTTGCCTGGGGCCCGCGGAGGACGGCGACGGGGACGGCGAAGGCTCCCGCTCGTCCTTGTCAGTCTCGGAACCGGAGTCCGAGCACAGGGAGCTGACGGACCTGCAGGGAGTCTCGCCGCCGTCTTTCGAAGGCTTGGTCACCGGCGAGTGGATGAACGACTCGCTGTCTCCGTTCTCGGAGCCGTAAGCTCCGCCTCCTCCGTGGCGAGCGTCTGGAGATGAAAGGCCCGGGGCGTCGCTCTCTGCGGGCGTCTGCGTGCCGCCAGCCTGCTGTGGCGTGGAAGGGCCAGATGCTTGACCCTTTGGGAACAAGTCGAATTTCTGCACGCTCGAGTCAGCTGAAAAAAAATTGGGGGAAATATCAGTACAGGCCATTTTTCAAATTTCTAATGAAATAAAATTTTAAAGGGCTCCATAAAGTGTTTCTAGTGATAATAATTTTATTGTATTTGTTCACTCTGTCTGAGAGGTAGGTTATTACCTCAAGAGTTATTGTATGTGAGACAGATGTGCTTATGGGGACAAAATATTAAAACGATTATTTACTGTGCTTGTGGCTTGCTTGCATCACAATAATATTTCCTCATAAGGTCACCAAAATATTAGAAACAGCTCTCAGTGCGACCACAACGTACTGTTAAATGAACACTTTTCAATATTGATAATTCAGATATGTGACAATTGTAATCTCTGTAAAGGCAGATTTTTTTTTTGTTAACGAGAGACTCAATTTAAGATTAAAAATTAATCTTAAAAATAATTATTTTGGGAAGCAGCAAAATAGTTACGTATTTTACATCGCAAAATTGTACTTTCTCACCGACTTAGATTTTTTATTTACAGCAAATTTTGTTTAACGAATTTGAAAGAATCCATCTCATCACATTTTTCATTTTCGTTGCAAAAAAATAAAATAACGTTATAAAATTTCCTTTGCTTCGCTTCAGGAAAGGAAAACGAGAATGCACATCCACGCAGTAATTTGGTTGAAATACAAAAAAATCTGTCAGAGGCTCATGATAAACATACAGAATATAACTAACTTATATATTATATTACAGTTAACCCTTAAAACGAATTATGTTGGGTTCTTTTTAACTTTTTAAGAGAATATATTGATACATTACGGATTGCACCCTTGGATGCTATCCTATAACGAAAGGGTCGTCATCCTCCTTTTTGGACTGGAAGCACATGTATTTTTCACGAGAGGATATTTATAATATCGATAACGGGGGGTGGGGGGCGCACACTCAAACACAATGCAAAAGTGCACGAAGCAATGAGCCATTATGGCAGGAAGCCTCACCGGAGTTGCTGTTGTCGCTGCCCACCGAGGCAAAGACCTCGTAGCCCGGCCTGGGCGGGATGATGCCGTTGGCAGCGGCGAGGGCGAGTCCCTCGGCGGTGCCGTAGAGCAGCTGCAGCTCCCGGGCTTCGTTCTCCTCCTGCGCTTGCTGCCTGCGCAGCGCCACCTGGGCCGCCATGACTCGCTGCCTCTCGGCGATCAACGTGCACTTGGCGCACATGCAGTCCTTCCAGCGGCAGTAGCGCTTGTGACCCTTCAGGGCCGACACCACGCCGTGGTTGCGGCACCGCGCGCACTTGGGCGTGCGCGGGTACTTGTCGGCAGCGCGCAACAGGAGCGGCGGCCCGCGCAGGAGGCTGCCCGCCATGGACACCGGGATAGAAGCCACCGCGGCCACTTGAGCGGCGGAGACCGAGGCCGACGAGGAGACGGCGGGCTGCATCTCCGCTCTGAGATCCATTGCTGGCTGAATGAACGTGAGCGATTCCGCGGAGCGCTTCTACCGCATCGACCGAGTGATGATAATCGTTGAAATCGCCCCCCGAAAAAGAGGAGCTCCGGGACGAGCGCGTGCGTGTACGTGCGTGTGAGACACTAACTTCCTCCAGAGAGCGTCAGTGGCTACAGAGCGCTCTCTCCCTTCACTATTGTTGCGCTCACGTTTTCATTAGAGCAATTTGACAACAATGTGGCGCCTGTCATTGGCCAAAAGGGGAGGCGGCGTTCTGATTGGCTGCCTTCCTTTTTCAACTGTGTCCACCTGAGTTCTTCTTCTTTCTCTTTTTATTTTTTTTATCCCCCCCCCCTTCCCAAACTCCGATATCAAGTGTTAAGAATGTGAAGGGAGTTCCCACAAAGCTCAAGTTGGATGCAGCCTGTTTCCAAAAAAGACATCAAATCTTATATCACTCGAGTCACTTTTAGTAATAGTACTTATCACAAGTGTGGGTTGCTATTTATAGTTCTCTTAATTAATGATGACGCTTCCGTCTTCCGCCTGGTGGTAAGTAGCACCTTTTTTTCTTTTGTTAGTTAATCAACTAATACGTTATTAAATTGTGTCATCAATTCGAAATTATTTTGTGCAATAGGCGATTGAA